>NW_015648505.1:722388-724606 GCF_001515625.1 Sinocyclocheilus rhinocerous
AACCCTGAAAAAAAAAACTCACCTGCCTATAGCCTTAGTAATCCTGAAGACATTGATTAGCTTGTTCAGGTGTGTTTGATTAGGGTTGGAGCTGAACTCTGCAGGACTGCGGCTCTCTAGGACCGAACTTGCCTACCCCTGACCTAATCAAAGCCAACCAACTCGGTGTAATAAGCTTTTGTATATAATTTTTAGTTCTCAATGCAAAGTTCTTAAAAAGGGATAGTCCAGCCGAAAATGAATTTTACTCGCCCTCAAGTCTTTCCAAATCTGTATGAGTTTCTTTAATCAGCAAAGACTTGAGGGTGAGCAAATGATGACAAGATTTTCATTTTTAGGTGGACTATCCCTTTAAGGGCAGAGCCCAAACCCCTGACAGGATATTCACTGTCAGCATGTAGCATTGATTGAAAAGGCTAAATGACGTTTTGGCCACAGTTTTAATCAGCGTAACTGTCTTCATTAACTCAAATTGCTCTCGAGTAGATTACAAACAGTAATGGCTAACCATTTATCCTAGTGTATTGGGGAAGCAATACAATCCAGATGATGGTTCTCCATGACAGGAATAAAATAGAGGCTCAAGTACACACTATATTCAAGTGTAAGTTAGATGATTAAACCATTTCTTGAAATGTGCTTTAAAAACGGAGACAATTATTTCCATGTGGACCATATGCTGTCATTATCATCTCAAGCGCTTAAAAGCTCACTCAAACCTGTAATAAATCACAAAGTGCCCTCTCCTCCTCCATGTATGCTCTTTACCTCTCTTTCTTCAGAAGCTCCTGGCTAATAATCACAAGCTGGCCTGATGCATCATGGGATTTTTTGGTCATGGACTCCAGCTCCACCTCCAAGCGCGTCTTTTCCTCAACGAGTCCATCTGCCGCCTTCTCTCCCAAACGAACCTTTTCCTCCAAGGCTACACACAAGATGCAGTTGCATTTATTGTTAGAAGTAGAATAAAATATCACTAGCATCATCCTATGGTATGTTATATATAGCTCTCTTAGTTGTTTCACAAAAAACATAATGAGAATGACATAAATGTAACACTTTAAATGTGATAATTACCAGTTATTTGGGTCTTCAGGGCATCTACTTGGGTTGTTAGTGTGGATACTTCTTTTTCCCTTTTTGTGAGGTTCTCCAGAGTTTCTAATAGGAAGTTTGAAGTCATAAACACAGGTATAGAGAACTTTCACATGCTGAAATGTCTGAAAACTAGTGTATAATTACTTTTAAATTTTTGATTAAAAGAAACCAAATTAAACATTAATACCTGCATGATTTAGCATACCACTGACAACTCATTTACTTTTACTACTATTCAAAAGTTTGGGTTGTTAAGATTTTTTGGGGGGAAAACAATGTATTCAGTAACTATGCATTGAAGTGATCAAAAGTGACAGTAAATACATTTAAGATGTTATAAAAGATTTATTTTTCATATAAATGCTGTTCTTAAACAACAGATCATGGTTTTCACCAAAAACTGTTTTTAACTGTGATAATAGAAAATCTATCACATTAAAATAGAAACCAGCTATTTTAAATTGTAATGATGTTTCCTAATATTACTGTTTTTACTGTACTTGTGATTAAATCGTTGCAGCCTTTGTGATCCAAAAATTTAACAGACTCCAAACTTTTCAACAATCGTGTATATACATATATTTGTGTCTGGGAGGAAAATTTGATTAGTAAAGGAAAATTCACTTAAATGTAATTTAAATGTGTCAACAATGACATGAGATGTGTGTCATAAAACAGCAGCAACGGCTGTAGTCGCAGGTTTCTGTTCATATATCTCACCAGCAGCAACAGTTTCTCTCGCAGAGTTTTGATGTCGTCCTGTAGTTTCTGTTCCTTCACCCTCCACTCGGCTCTGTGGACTTCACGGCCAAGGTCCCGATCCACTCCCGCAGAGTGACGCGGAGATTCCAGCAGTAACACCCGAAGCTCATTCAGGCTCCTGATATGCACACACACACAGAAAGACAAAATATTGCATAAAAATATTAATAATAACATAAAATTAATATATTAGGGCAACATCCTTCGGTATTGCAATGTGCGCTTGACCTAATCCAGGGGCAGGCAAGTTCGGTCCTAGAGAGCCGCAGTCCTGCAGAGTTCAGCTCCAACCCTAATCAAACACACCTGAACAAGCTAATCAATGTCTTCAGGATTACTAAGGCTATAGGCAGGTGAG
>NW_015648505.1:724765-748435 GCF_001515625.1 Sinocyclocheilus rhinocerous
TTCAGCAAAAACTGTTTTTAACTGTGATAATAAAAAATCTATCATGGTTCTGCTGACCATGTGACACTGAAGACTGAATTAATGGTTGCTAAAAAACAGCTTTTAAATAAATAAAAATGTAATAAATAGCATTTTAAATTATATTGAAATAGAAAACAGTTACAGTGCCGTGAAAAGGTTTTTGCCCCCTTCCTGTTTTTTTAATTTTTTGCATATTTGTCACACTTAAAAGATTCAGATCATCAAACTAATTTTTATATTACACAAAGATAACCAGAGTGAATACAAAATGCAGTTTTGAAATAACGATTTCATTTATTAAGGGAAAAAAGCTACCCAAACCTGCCTGGCCCTACGTGAAAAATTATTTGCCCCCCCCTCTTAAATCATGAAAGAACTGTGATTAACCAAAAGTTAAACTTTTGTCGCATCAGTCCACAGAATATTTGCCCAAAAATCTTGGGGATATTCAAGATATATTTTGGCAAATGTGAGACGTGGCTTTGTGTTCTTTTTGGTCAGCAGTGGCTTTTGCCTTGGAACTCTACCATGGATGACATTTTTGCCCAGTCTCTTTCTTATTGTTGAATCATGAACACTGACCTTAATTGAGGCAAGTGAGGCCTGCAGTTCTTTAGATGTTGTTCTGGGTTCTTTTATGACCTCCTGGATGAGTCGTCGTTGCGCTCTTGGAGTAATTTTGGTAGGCCAGCCACTCCTGGGAAGGTTCACCACTGTTCCAAGTTTTCTCCATTTGTGGATAATGGCTCTGACCATGGTTCGCTGGAGTCCCAAAGCCTTAGAAATGGCTTTATAACCCTTTCCAGACTGATACATGTCAACTATTTTGTTTCGTATCTGTTCTTGAATTTCTTTAGATCGTGGCATGACGTGTTGCTCTTTAAGCATGCTTCACTTTGTCAGAAAGATTCTATTGAAGTGATTTCTTGATTCAACAGGTCTGGCAGTAATCAGGCCTGGGTGTGGCTAATGAAATTTAACTCGGCTTTCTAAAATAATGTGGTTAATCACAGTTTGTTCATGATTTAACAGGAGGGGGCAATTAATTTTTCACGTAGGGCCAGGTAGATTTGGACAGCTTTTTTCCCCTTAATAAATGAAATAATCAACTGCATTTTGCATTTACTTGCATTATCTTTGTGTAATATTAAAATCTGTTTGATGATCTGAATCTTTTAAGTGTGACAAATATGCAAAAAATAAAAAAACAGGAAGGGGGCAAAAACCTTTTCACGTCACTGTACTTTCATTTGTAATAATATTACACAATATTACAGTTTCACTATACTTTTTGGTCAAATAAATGCAGCCTTGGTGAGCATAAGAGGCTTCTTTCAAAAACAAATAATCATACAAAGCCCAAAGTTTTGAGCCGTAGAAGTAAAATTACAGAAGTAAAAATTTTTCATTTTCAGTATTTGTACACGTACCTTCCATATTCTGTTTAAGTTTCATCTTCTCTTCAGAGTTGTCGTTATTTTCGATCATCTGGATGGGCAGAAAACATTATATTTAAAGGCAGGGTATGTGATTTTTCAAAAACACTTTAGAAAACTGATTCGGGCCGAATAGCAAAACAAACTTGTAGCCAATCAGCAATAAGGGGCGTGTCTACTCGTGATGTGGAGGAGAGCGCGTTCAGTGCATGGGACGGACTGGAGCTAATACAATGTGATTTCAATGGGATCACATAAGGATAATCTAAGCATCAAATAAGATCCTTCTGGATAAATAAAAATGTCATATAATTTTTTCAGGATTTTAGTTTATCCAGTAGGATCTTGATTCTTATTCATCCCATTAGGATTCTTTAGGACTGGTTCTAAATATATACTATCAAATTCCGCATTGGAATCTACAAAATAACCCGGATAACATTAACTAAAATTCAGCACATTTATAAATAAATCATTAAAATCAGGTTTTGTCCCAAAGGCCACTAACATTAACATCCTGGGTGGTGTGATCTGCCTCTACAGCTTGCAGTCGGTTCTCACTGACTCTCAGCTTCTCTTGCAGTGAGAGGATCTCTGCTCGGCTCTGAGCTTCAGCCTTCTGCAGAGCCTCATAATCTACCATCTTCTTCTCAACCAGCTCCAGCTGCTCTTTGAGAAGTTGGGTGGCCTTTTCATGCTCTTCATGGGACTTATCCAACTCGCTGGTCCTCAACTCAGCCTTTTGAAGCTTCTCTGAGACCTCTTTGAGCTCCAGAGTATGCTGGTTGCTCTTGGCTTCCACCTGGATCTTCCAGTTCTCCTCATTCTCCTCTAGCTGATCCCGTAATTCCTGAAGTCGAGCACGTAGATCTTCACGCTCTTTGGCCATTACGGCAGCATCGATCTCATGTTTGGCCTTCAGGTTCTCTAACTCCAGTTGCTGCTCCATCTTTAAGCTCTCCAGAGCTGCTCTCATCTCAGGTGTGGTTCCTTCACCCTCTCCTCCGCTGTTCTCACTGGACCCACGATCTCCTGTTAGCGAGGCTTTCAGTTCCTCTAGAGCACGTTGATGGTCTCCAACCAAAGCGTCAAGTTTGGCTTTCCAGCTGTCCATCATTTCCATGTTTTCACGAGTGGCCTGCTGAAGTCTCTGCTTCAGGTCAGAGATCTCTTGGCCCTGACGTTCTGTTGTGGCTTTAAGGCGTTCAACTTCTTTCTGGCTGCTGCTCAAGGATGCTTTGTACCTCTCTCGCAACTGGCTGCTCTCTTCACGGCGTTCACGGCCTGCAGAGAGAAGCTGTTCCCGCAAAACCAGAGTCTCCGAGTTTATGTCTGGTCCGCTGTCTCCAGCGTCTGTGCCTGGACCGAAGGAACCTCTCTGAAGCCGAGCCTGGAGCTCCTCGACCTCAGCCTTGCGCAATGCCAATTCTTCTTCCAGCTGCATAACACGACTCTTCTCCTCAACTGTAGTTTGCTAGAGGACAGAAAGAGGGTCAGAAATCCTGCATCTTCCATCTTTTATATGCCAAAACCTCCAGTCTGCTCCGGGGCAACCCTCAAAGGATTTAATCATTTCTTCAACGAGACCTTTGAACTCAGTCTTTGGATTTAATTAGAGATTTAAAATAGAGCAAACTAATGGACATCTAGTGGAAAAAGCTCATTATTAAATGTGGTGAAAATAACGATACAGACAATTAAACTAGGGATGCACACTGAAAAACCATATTGGTAGCGGCCAATATTGTTTAAATCTGTAGAGGTCCTAAAACAATTAAGAAAATACCATTTTAGGACCATTATTTTATGTGACATTATTTTGATGACACTTAAACAAAACTAAACAATACACAATTGTCATATAAAAAGGTAATTCTGTAAGTAATATTCTCATTAAAATGTAAAATACTTCCATGATGCCCACTTACAAATGAACTTTACAAATTAATTTTTTTTTACAATTAATTTTGTATGTACCATTTAAAATGTTTTAAATTGTACAATTTCATTTATTGTACAATTTAAATCCAATAAAATTTTATTATTTTTGCATTATAGTAATGAAATTTTACAGAAGACTACTGAGAATTATTATCATCATCATCATCATCATCATCATTATTATACTTGAAGAATATAATAAAAAGGATTTTTTTTTCAATTAAAATATATTTGATATATATAAATGTACTTTACAATCAGAATCATTAATAAAATTCTATTATTTTTGCATTATTGTAGATTGTAGAGATATTTTAAACTACAGTACACTAGTGAAAACAGCTGTTTATAATAATAATAATAATAATAATAATAATACATTCTCCAAAAAGAGTATTTTTTCCAATTAAAAAAAAAGTTCTAGCACATTGTTTTAAAAAACATCCATCATATTGTCTGTCTGTAAAAACTCTTTATATATTATTACATAAATAAGTTTATATATTGTGCATCCCCCAAATAAACATTTTAATGTTGTTGATCATCGGTATGAAATATCTTGGAGAGTTGCCCACTAGAACTAGCAACCGGATGGCAATACAGTCATAAGGAACAAACAAAGCATTTGCTTGCCCTGCAAACATTTCAGTGAATGGCCATTTCTTGAAAAATGGCTCTTGCATGTGCAAAAAAGCAGATATAGTGCAACCTCTGAAACTACACCAGCATTCCTGTTGAATTCAAGCCCAAGCAAGCCTTTCTCAGTCTGACCATCTAAAAGCAGCCAGGCAAATATGAGATGGAATGGTACAGTCCAAAGGAACACAGGCAATCACTACTAGGATTCAAACTACGTTTAAAGAAAAAATATCCAAAGATGTTTTTCATTTCACAGAGCAAACAAATATTAGTGTTAGTCATTGTGGAGTCATCTGCAAATTTGATAGTTCAAAGAAAAGAGGTTATCAGAAATCAGATATTACTACAAGAGTTCATAGATGCAGTCTCAAACCACAAGAGAGAAGTGAGAAGAGCACACATCTAAATATAATATTCATGTTTAAAGTAGAAGATCACTCTGAAAACCACACAGCGTGTTACTCCCTTTATATCACCTTGACACTCTTGCCCAGCCTCATGGGTGTTGGCTGGAGCCTGCCTCTGACCTGTTGATAAATGTGAAATCCTGTTGATTAGAGTGCCTGGACTGTGCTGCCTTCATTCACCATTATTTACAATGACAGCCAAATCTACACTTTTAATATACTCACCCCCATGTCATCCAAGATGCTCATGTCCTTCTTTCTTCAGTCAAAAAGAAAGTAAGGTTTTTGAGGAAAACATTCCAGGATTTTTCTCCGTACAGTGGACTTCAATGGGAACCAATTGGTTGAAGGTCCAATTTGCAATTTCAATGCAGCTTCAAAGGGCTCTACAGGGACTTATCTAGCAAAACAATCGGCCCCTAAAAAAAAAAAAAAAATGTATATACTTTTTAACCACAAATGCTCATTTTGCACTAGCTCGACTTCACGCATTGCATAGTCACATTCGAAAGGTCATGCATGACGCAGACGGAGTACTGTCAGTGTTTACAGTGTTTCAGACGGTACTGACAGTGTTTACAAAGTGAACGTGCAAAGAAAGTTAAACGCCCTTTACAAAAAAAAAAAGGTAAAACAACAAAGCTGGAGGAGAAAATGAGATTGAGTTTTTCACCCTGCCTTCACTTTTTGAACCCAAGAACACAGGTGAAGAACTAACCACGCATGTGACTTTTCCTACGTGATTACACAATGTGTGAAGACGCGCATGCGCATTGCAGAGCTAGTGCAAGATGAGCATCTGTGGTTAAAAAGTATAGAAATTGGTGTGTGTGTTTTTTTTTTAGAAAATGACTGATCATTTCGCTAGATAAGACCCTTATTCCTCAGCTGGGTTCTTTAGAGCCCTTTGAAGCTGCATTGAAACTGCAATTTGGTCCTTCAACCCACTGGTCCCCGTTGAAGTGAATTATATAGAGAAAAATCCTGGAATGTTTTCCTCAAAAACCTTAATTTCTTTTCGACTGAAGAAAGAAAGGCATGAGCATCTTGGATGACACGGGGGGTTAATAAACTATCAGGACATTTTTATTCTGGAGTGAACTAATCCTTTAAGATGCGTTTTGGTCAATCGGAACACAAGTTGACCATGGAGACACATTCCTGGTTACACCTGCTGTTTTAATCCAACTCTTCTGTCCACTTTCAACCACTTTCCTGATTGCTTTGAAGGGAGGGTCTATGGGCGGGTGTATGTATGGGCTTATTCCTGATTTTTTAAATCTAATATTGCAAAATAAGCTAATATTGCAAAGGGAGACCATGTAAAACTATTCCAGAGAGCAGCAGCTTTAATTTTTGCTCTGACAGCTGCAAAACTACTTCAAATGCTGTGGATATGTGTTAGAATCAGGACTGGTAAGACAATATTGGCATTTTTTCACCTTTATACCAAACTTACAATTTCAGACAGCAAAGTTTAAATCCTGTCTGGCTAGCCCGTTTCAACATTACGTCCCATAATGTTTAAGAATTAGAGGAGGCAGGCTTTAGTGGAGTTTTCAAGTACCTCTGGAAGTGGTCAAAAGTGTTCAAACTTTTCAGACCCTGTTTACACCTGTATTTTGTTGTTCACTTGTGATTGCATCGATTAAAACCCTTAATACCAGGTGTATACGGGCCTGAGTGGTGTTTGTCTACGCAAAACCACAATGCTAGAATTTTGGTGGTTGTCAGAGTGTTGCTAATTGGTTGATAGGACATTGCTAGGCGCTTGCTAGGGTGTTCATGGTGGTTACTAGGGTGTTGGTCGTTCTGGTTGTACGCAAAGGCATTGTTAGTCAGTTACTAGGGTGATATGGGTGGTTGCTAGATTGCTAGGTATTTAGAGGGGTCATTAGGGCATTAATAGACGTTAGGGTGTTTTGGATGGTCATTTAGGAATTGCTAAGGCAGCTGCTAGGGTCTTGGTGGACATTAGGGCAATGCTTGGGTTTTCTGGGTAGTCACTAGGCATTGCTTGATAGGGTTTTCTGGTTAGAAGCTAGTGTGTTGCAAGACAGTTTTGATGGTTAAGTCGTATTTATGGTGTTCCGGGTGGTCACTAGGGTGTTTTTAAGGTGTCTGTGGTGGTCATTATGGCAGTACTTGGGTTTTCTGGATAGACACTAGGCTAAGTGATTGCTAGTGTTTCAAAGAAAAGAAAAATAACGACTTTATTCAACAATTTCTTCTCTTCCGTGTCAGTCTTCAATGCATGTTCACGACATTCGACTGACATGGAAGAGATAAAAAAATTGTTAAATAAAGTCATTATTTTTGTTTCCTTTGGACACAAAAACTATTCTTGTAGCTTCATAAAATTAAGGTTGAACCACTGATGTCACATGGACTATTTTAACGATGTCCTTACTACCTTTCTGGGCCTTGAACGTGTCAGTTGTGTTGCTGTCTATGCAGGGTCAGAAAGCTCTTGGATTTCATCAAAAATATCTTAATTTGTGTTCTAAAGATGAATGAAGGTCTTATGGGTTTGGAACGACATGAGGGTGAGTAATTAATGTCAGAATTTTCATTTTTGGATGAACTTTCAATTTAAGTACAACAATTTTGGGCAGAAGAAGAATAATATGCATGACCAATAATAACTGTAATGCCTTAGCAACTACCTCTAATTATAGAAAAATAAGGGCTACAAATACAGCGTAGATGTGTCAGAGGGGGTTTGTATCACAACTCTTTCAAAGGTTGGAGGCTATATTTCAGTAGGCAGCATCTTCTTCAGGCAGATGCTTAGTGAACAAGAGAAGACAGACATGAAAAAATATTTTGCAAATGAAAGGTGAAAGCAGTTCCTGGCTATCAGGAGCAATGCTGCCCCACAGAGACAGGCAAAGATCTCCAACACTCATGAATTTGGGGTTTCACAGCAATGCAATTTCTGATCAGAGCTGGAGTAAATTCCAATTAAATCAACACTCTAAACGCAAAACAATGGGTGTGATTAAAATAAGCCTAAAATATCTGATCTTTTCTGATCAACTAGCTTAGTTAAAAAAAATAATAAATAGTGGCATTACACATATCTGATCAGTTGCACTAGTTACAAACATGTCAAATGATGGAGATCCCAGTCCTGGTCAATCAAGCACAAGCAGTGGCAACCCACAGACAAGGGCTCTAACAAAGGGACAGAAACATGGCAATGGGAGAGATGGCTACAGGCCGGGGTGTTTCATCTCCCAGCATGTTTACCATCTTTTCCTCTAACTCTTTCTGAAGCCGCTCTGCTTTGGACTTTTCCAAATGCAGACACTGCTCGAGCTGCCGAATACGGGCATGCTCCAGTTTGGTCTGAGTCTACAGAGAGAAAGAGAGGGGGGAAATGGAAAGACACGAGAGAAAGAGAAAAATAGACATAGCACAGAAAAAGATGAACAGGTCTTAGCTATTCACCAATCATAATACCAAAGTGTGAAGACGTTTAAAAGGCAAGACAGAGTATGCTTTCACATTCGGCATGACTGTATAGGGCTGGATAAACAGAGACATATTTGATACATTTACATACATTTAAACAGATCTTAGTCAGAACAGACATTATATTAAGTGTTTGTGGACTGAAGATGTTTGGAAAGACATTCTAAATTAACGAATTCTATCAGTCAGTGATGGCATCAGTTTTCTTCTGTTATCTTCACAGACATTCTCAAAATTGAAAAAAAGTACACATCATCTCCCAGTAAAGTTGTAAAAATATAGTAAAGTAGTAAAAAAGGCAGATACCTCCAGGTCTCCTTTGGTAATGGACTCTTCCTCAACTCTGAACTGAAGATCTTCCACCTTCCTGTCATAACAAATAATGACCACCAGGTGTCAGGGAATTCCTCATTTACTTTTTTGTTTGTTTCTTTGGTAGATAGACAGCAGATTTGGACTTTATACTGACGCCTATTGGCATGAATGCAGGATCACACAAAACAAGTGTTTAATTATCAAATATAATTGTAGAAATACACTATTTCCAGGTGTATTTGTCATTCATGGCTGTGAAATATCCATGACTGTTTTTTGTGAAGAGTAGGTTAAGATGTTGATGATTTTTGTGCTACAACACATTCAATTAAACTTTCTACATGGCAGGTGAATTACCAAATTATAAAATCATGTAAATAATTTATGGCCATTTTTTAGATTAGAATTGTCCTACAATTAGCTTTTTTCCAAAATCTGTGTGGTGACTGCAGGAAATATTATGAAAACCAATCACTCTGAATATTAATTTAGGGAATTTTGATTTCTCAGTTCATGACCCCTTTAATATTTATTTTAAACACAGTATAGGTATTCTCACTGATCCAACTCATCCCTCACTGAATCACTCCATAGCTCTTTCTATGGGCCTATGATATAGACCAGTGTTTTTAGCATTTTTCACTCAAAGGCGTCCCCCATTGAGAACTACTGATGAATATGCCTTCTAATTTTATAGGGTAACATACATCCTGAAATGTCTGTTATTACTCCTCGTCTAGGGGACAACTTAAGAAGTGTCCCAGCTACCCCACTCTCTCCTGCTCTTCAATAAGCACCTTATTTATGTTTTAAAACTTTTAAATTAAAAAGAAATATTTAGTGCACTCTTAACTCAAGTACCAAGACAAAAACAACTAAACTGAACAACAGTAAATGTTAGGATACTATTGTACAATATATGTGAGGCTAGAATGTACAAGCAAAACTGTACCTTCTCTCTTCCTCAAGCTGATTGGCCAGTTCCATTCTGTCTTTCTGTGTGCTTGCCAGCAGGGCTCGGACTTGCTGTAGGTTGCTCTCTGCCTCTGTTGCATACTGAAAGAGATATGAGAAAAGGTCATTGTTCTTCAGAAATTCATTTGAATGCAGTGTTAAATTGAGAGTGTAAGTTTATATTTGTGAGTAAATGTAGTAAATGAAATGCACATATAAGTGTTGTGTTTATATGTGTGAGTCACACCTGCAGATGTCGGGCCTTCAGTGCCGTCAGCTCTTTTTCCACCTCGCAGATATGGCTGGTTGCCTTGGCGACCTCGGCCCGCTCCAGGTCTCTCTCAGCCAGGAGCTGCTCTATGTGCTGCTGTTTCTCCTTCAGGGCTTCCTGCAGAGCCGTGGTCCCCGAGATCTTCCGCGCGTACCTCGAGGACGTCTCTGTCAACTGCCAGAAATGAAGGAAAAAACTCACTGAGTAAAATGAAATTCAAATTCGAACAAGGATTTGACGATAAATTATTAAATGGGCGTTTAAAGTGATGAAGTGATAAAACACATCATGACCCCTTTAAAGGTGACATATCATGAAAATCATGTTTAAGTGTTATAATCGGGTCTCCGGTGCATCTACCAACCCAAAAACGCAAAAAAGGACAACCCAGTAACTTTGTTTTGATAAGCCTTTCTCGGCAAGCTTCTCCTAATAACTGTGACAAAGCTGATTGTTTTTAATCTCTTTTTAATAAACTCAGAAACAATAGTTATTTAGAAGAAAAAAGAAATATGGTTATTTATTTTATGCATTTTTAGCATTTTAATTAATATATAATCGGGTCTCCGGTGCATCTACTAACCCAAAAAAACGTGAAAAGGGACAACCCATTAACTTTGTTTAGGTAAGCCTTTCTCGACAAGCTTGTGAAAAAACGAGCTGCTCAGATTTCGCACCCCCGTGGCGTAGGAAGGGAATCTTATTATAATATTGCCGCCCCTTAATCTGCACGTTTCCACCCACGGCGTTGCCATTTTGTTTTTGCGATTTCTTTCCCAGCAGTTCACCTTCACAGACAAAACCGACTGTGTTTTTGTAACTCGTGTGTTTTTAACATAAACTTGTGTGTATTTGACAGTATAAGCGCAATAAGAAATGAAAGAGAACTTAGTTTAGTACTCTCATGCCGTGTGACAGCCGCTTTCTGTGCGCTTGCTTCCAATGTGTGCACTCAGAAAACCGTGTATCAGAAGTTTAAACTGACATGGCTTTAAAACACATGATTTCAACGTGATAAACATGATAATCAAAACCAAACAGATGATTTTTAGCAGTGTAACTGAGGTACGAGCTAGTGATGGAAAGTCCGGCTTTTGGCTCGGCTCCCTTAGAAGAGCCGGCTCTTACGGCTCCCAAATGGCTCTTCATTTAGTATCACTCGGAGCCTTCTATTTTAGCCCAATTTAGCAATTGTGAATGGTTTGTGTGTTGGTTAGCAATTTTTTATTCAGTGTTTTTATAAAAGCCTTATTTTTATGCATTTTTTCGTTACACAAAAAAAAAGTTACTATTTTTTTTACATTTTAATAAAACTTTAATTGAACAATTGAACACAGAACCACAGCAAACAAATCAAATAAATAAATAAAGGCAAAAGTCTTAACATTAATACACTTTAGTCTTTAGTGCAGGTTGGCATATCAGAAGCCTCAGCTTGGATGGGCTGATGCAATCTCTGTGATTATTTGTCCTGTTTTTCAGAAGACTCTCTCTGAGGGGACCGATGTTGCAACAATGCAGTGTCTTCCTACCATTACCTTAACCAACATGCTTACATTTAAATCCGGCTTCCCCTTCTCTCTGTCGCTCTGTGTGCCTGGTTTTTACCACTACACTCGCTATCTTCGGAGCGCGTGTCCCCCTTCCTTCTTTCACATAATCGTATGATCCTAGTCTATCCTCCCATGTGATTAGCCACATGTTTTTTGTTTGTTTTTTTGTAACAAACAAATACATAAAAATAAGGCTTTTATGAAAACACTGAATAAAAAATTGCTTACCAACACAAACCATTCACAATTGCTAAATTGGGCTAAAATAGAAGGCTCCGGCTGAAGATTCGGCTCTCCCCGACGGGAGTCGGCTCTTCTCGTTCGCTACAAAGAATCGGCTCTTAGAGCCAGCTCGTTCACGAATGACACATCACTAGTACGAGCTGTAAAGGCACAGCCCTATTCTAGAAAAGGGGGCGTTTGCAGCAGACATGCATGAAAACAGTAAAAAAAACGGGTATTTTGAGCTGAAATTTCACAGACACATTCTGGGGACACCTGAGAATTATATTACCTCTTGTGAAAAGGGGCATAATAGGTGGCCTTTAAAGGGTTAGTTCACCCAAAAATGAAAATTAGACTGCATTTTACTTACCCTCGAAGCATCCTAGGTGTATATGACTTTCTTCTTTCAGACGAATCCAGTCGGACGGAGTTATAAAATTGTCCTGGCTATTCCAAGCTCTATCATTGCAGTCAGAGGGTGTTGCAGCTGAACAGTCCACAAGTCGTCAAATAAAGCTCGCACATTCATAATAAAACGTGCTGCAGACGGCTCCGGGAGATGATTAAAGGCCCCCTGTAGTGTTGCTTTCGTCAACGAAAATTAGGACTAAATATCATCGTCAACGAACCTTTATTACGTGACGAAAACGAGACGAGACGAAAATGCTAGTCATGTGACGATGACTATAATTAAATGTATAATGCAATATCGTTGACGAATAAAATCGAGACTAAATGTAGTTTACAAAATAAAAACTATGCTAAAATGTCTCTTCATTTTCGTTGACCAAAACGAGACGAAACGAAATGTTATAACGTTATTTCGTCTCGTTCAGTCGCGTTATTATTATTATTTTGCAGTATTTCTGTTTCCTGTGTCTCACTTCAGGGGCTGCATCAGGTCGCACTGCGCAGACGCAGGCGACGTCACATCCTCAAGCCCCACTCGCGGCATTATTTAGAAGACGACAACAAACATAGTTAAGTCTGACACAGAGAAAGGGACCGATGGCCGGCCGGCCGGAGTTCGTCTTTATTTAAATTTATGTGTGTGTACTTCTAACATGTTTGGTTGGTAAAATAAATGTTGTAAATTCAAATCAGAGCGTCTTCCGTGTCTGGAATGGATGTATTCTTGAGTCTATAAATGTAACAATAATATAATAAGATAACCTTGTTTGAAATGGGTTTGGCTAAAAGAAAATTTTGGTTTCGTCTATACTACTAGGTACTTATACTATATTGACTGGGTTAAATAGAATTGTATTTCTAAAATGAGACTAAAATACAATTTTCATTGACTAAAACTAGACTAAATGTCATCAGTTTTCGTCGACTAAAACTAGACTAAAATGCTCAGACTTTTAGTTGACTAAAACTTGACTAGACTAAAAAGAGTATGAACGTGACTAAAACTAATAAAAACTAAAATGACAGTTTCACACAAAGACTAGACTAAAACTAAAATTAAAACAGGCTGCCAAAAACAACACTAGCCCCCTGTAGTGAATCCATGTGTCTTTGTAAGAAAAATATCCATATTTCAAATGTAATAAACACTTTTCTCTCACTTCCGCTGACTGTCATACACTGAAACAGTTCCGGCGGAAGGCGCAGCACGTCGGCGTTGCGTGATTAGTGATGAATGCAGAGAGAGAACAAAACAAAACGCCGGTCACGAATTAGAAGTACAAATCGAGGATTTGCAAAGAAAAATGTCGGAGGAATTCGATATAAGCCAAGAGGAGACTGGGTTTCCTTTGCTGAAGTAAGGAAACTTTGCTTCCTTTGCTCCTATAAACAAACTCGCGAGACTAGCATACCTCAGAGGCGCGTGCGCTGCACATACGTGCTGCATCATCCGCCGAAACTGCTTCAGTGTATGACACTCAGCGGAAGTGAGAGAAAAGTGTTTATTACGTTTGAAATATGGATATTTTTCTTACAAAAACACATGGATTCGCTACAGGAGGCATTTATTCATCCCCCGGAGCCGTCTGCGGCACGTTTTATTATGAATGCGTGAGCTTTATTTGATGACTTGTGGACTGTTCAACTGCAACACCCGCTGACTGCAATGATAGAGCTTGGAATAGCCAGGACAATTTTTAATATAACTCCGACTGGATATGTCTGAAAGAAGAAAGTCATATACACCTAGGATGCTTCGAGGGTGAGTAAAACACAAGCTAATTTTCATTTTGGGGTGAACTAACCCTTTAACAGTCACATCAGGAAGCAATGCTGCAAAATGTCAACATAAGACATGGTTTGCATTGGCGCTTTCTTTTAGGCATTTTACCATCCCTTACCAGGCCAGTGCGACTGGGTCGCCCCCCCACACTGGAGGCCACAGAGCTGACAGAGCTGATGGAGGAGCTGGAGGGGCTGTGAGCCAGAGACGACACACCCATCGCCATACGCTTGCTCTTCTTAGCTTTAGCTGGACTGGTGGATGGGAAGCCAATGCGGATCACCTTGTGGATTGGAGCAAAGAGGCCAAATTTGGGCGGGCACTGGAAATATCTAGGGAGAGACAGAGAGAATAAGGAAGTGAGGGATGAAATAGCTTGTGACTTAATCTGCGATCAAACCTTCTCAGTGATGAACTTTGAGAAATGCAAAAATACATCTTAACTATATTGTTTGTGATTGAGGTTACTGAATAAATGCACTTCGAATTAATATTAGGAATTTCACTGTTTTGCTTTTAGAGAGAAGTTTTTGCCTTTTACCAGTAATGCAGAGATTGTTCATTTATATGGTAATATAATAAATCAAGAACTAGATGAGTAAATGAGTAAAATAAATCATGCGTATGAGCTGGGATTAACATTAAAATGTCAACATATGCACTACTAGTAAGATATCTGGAAAAAAAATCCTGAAAATTGTATCACAGTTTTTACAACAATGTTAAGCAATACAACCATTTTCAAATGAGATAATAATAAGAAATGTTTCTTGAGCAGCAAATCAGCATATTAGAATGATTTCTGAAGGATCATGTGACACTGATGACTGGAGTAATGGCTGCTGAAAATTCATATCTGCCAACAAAGGAATAAATTACATTTTAAACTCCATATTAAAATAATACAATTTAATGTAGTTAAAACGGTTATTTTAAATTGTAACAATATTTTACAATATTACTGTTTTTACAATAAATAAATAAATAAATACAGTCTTGGTAAGCATAAAAGCTCTTTCAAAACCTTTGAATGGTAGTGTAAGGTATGTTGTAATCACTGTTTTCTATTAGTAAATGTTTCTTTTCTTATCATCTGAACTGAACAGACAAATGTCCAGCCTGATGTCAAGCTATCATTATAAAAACAAATTACATAATCTACTAAATCCGGCCTTGGGCCAAATGTCAACAATTAACGAATATCTATGAAGCTGTTTATTCCTGTTTGGAATTCAACCATCCCCATTCTTTATTGAAAAGACAGCAGAGGTTTAACCTTGGCTCAGCATGTGAATGATTACATGTCCAAATTACTTGGCCTGTACTTTACTAAAAGTCAACATGAAACTGCATCTGCAACCCATTTTACTTCAATGTAATGTGACAGAATTTCCCTCAAAAATTATATTGGGTGGGAGTTTGTCTGTCAGGAACTGTTTGGATTGGGAACAGTAACCATTAATCAGGTTAAGATCAGGTTATAAGATGTTGAATAAAGACAAACAATTTTTTTGCCTCAGGAATAACATGAACTGATGAACTGCTGAATAAAACCAGTATGTATAGAAACATTTTAAAAGGGTCCATTTTGATTCCATGTTGTAGGTCACACTACAACTGATATATATTAACATGCTAAACAGTCTTTAAACTTCTCTGAAAAAAGCATGAAACATTGAGACCTCTTAATGCTGAAGGCCATTGAGGGTGTTGCTAAAGACAGGACATGTTAGCAGAAGACTAATGATGTACCTGGTTCCAGCTACAGCTCCATCGTTTTTCCCTAACGGCTCGTCCAGCTCGACTCCACACCACTCGCCCTTGGCAAAGTCAGTCTCTCCCACATAACGCACTACTCCTGTTTTAGTGCCGCCAACCTGAGGAGAGAGCAGAGGAGGTTCAGTGGTACAGAGCGGTAACATGAACACATGGTTTACTGTAATAACTGTATAACAAAACTGAAACACTCAACTGAAAAAGAAAAAAAATCTGTACTAATCAGTCAGTATATTCTAATAAATTACATACCATGTATATACCAAATATAATTAACCATTTGTGAAGTTTGAAAACAGAAAAGTGTATATTTTGGAACCAATAGGAGGTAGGTAATACGAGTTGGCTTCAACTCATGTTGATGCTCTTAAAATGGCCAAATATTTGTCTACCACTACTTACTGAATGTTTGTCTAAAAAGTTTAACGTCTAGGTAAATAGAGAGAGTTGGTCCCACTGAATGTCAGCAGTGCAGTGTAGTGTAGTAAAGTCTGTCAGCTGGTTCTTAAAATGTAACTGGGGATGACTGTTGTGCTGGTTGAACTGGCCTAGATTCATCAACCCAGCACTGGGGGAAAAAGGAGGTCACAGGCTATTCATTAGTGATGGCCCAACTACACATAAGAAAGCATACTTCGTCCTTTAGAAACAAAGAACTGTATATCACACATTCTGTGTGTTTCAGAAGTTTGCTTTCATAGTACTGTAAAAAAAATAATCTGCCTCTTTCATGCACACACAATCACAATGGCCACAATAAAAGAGATGAGCACTGCTGTAAGAAAAGGCTCTGGTTCCAAGCAGGTCACATTCATAGCTTTACTGATAAATTATGCATAACATACAGAAACGTAAACTGAATAAGACTCTCAATGTCACAAGGTTTCAAAGTCACAGTCTGAGATTTGTTGACCTTTCTCCTTAAAATTGTTTCACTCATTTCAGTCATTATTATATATGATTGGGACATTTACTGGCAGTTTTTGTGACATATACCCATTTGATTTTTCTTTGTTCTGTTCAGAAACAGAAAACCTGTTAAATAATAGATGCTGTTAAATTTAGATTGACAGCAGAAAGACTAAAAATCATGGATTAATATTGCCGTATTTGCATTAATAAACTATTCTGGCCAATTAATGCACTACACAAAGACTGAAAATCTTGAAATCTCAAGTGCAACTGATCCTAAAATAGCTAATGACCAATATGGTGTCCATAAACAGCAAATAAACCCTCTCAAAACATTATGATCATTTGAATGCATCAAATGCATTTATTTTTTCTGTTCCAAGTTTCTGTCAATTATTCATTATGAATAAAATTCACAATTTCACATTTTTGAAGCATTTAACTTTACATACTTATCTAAAATAGAAGAATTCAAATGGGCCTAGTACGAAACCTTGAGGCACATTTCTACAAATACATCTTTTTACTGTTCCTTATCAACCAGCCTTACACCAGAAGGGTCTCTCTATCAATGCTTAGTCATATGACACAGCAAAACGGAACACGAAAAAGCAGGCAACCATCCATCCTTTGGCTCAATTCCACATCCGAGAGCCATTATCTAGTGACTGCAATAACTAAAGAAATAGCAACAGATAAAACAAAGAATTAATGAAAGACATACCCTCTTGGTTAGGGATCAAAAGCATGTCTGCTTTGAATTGCTTTGGAACAAAAGTACACACAATTACAATCATATCTCCCAGCCAAAGACACACACAGAGCTTTTTGTGAGGGTCTGAGGTTTAGCCATTATTAGAGAGTGTGACGGAGGAGATATGTAAACAGTGGACCATAAATGCATAAACACATGCTTACATGCATAGCCTACAGTTGTGTCCACATTTACGTTTTAATCTTACTCTACTCAAACAGCACGCCCCACGTACCGCCCACAGTCTGTTCACTGACCATCTGATGCATATTGCAGATAAGAGTTGCAAATGTTGAATGAAATTCTGCAGTTCCAATTTGATTGGCTGGTCTCTACGCACCACTGGAGGTAAATTTTTTTATCAGTCCACCTGGAAACAAAAGTTCTACATACATTTTAGCCATTTTCTATGACGCTGTTTGTACAACTAATTGTAGACACTACCATGCCATTATTTGAGCTTTTCCCTCCAACCATTCTGTTATTATAGTATGACTGAATTCAGATTTATCTGCCCCTAAATGACACACAAAAGAAAAAAAAAGCTGTGGTTGGTTGCTTTACATGTTGGTTATACAGTCTCATTCTGTCTAAGTGGGAGGTTCTTGGCCATAAGCTGCAGTGTGAACCAGCTGGACAACATTGTGTACCAATAATTAAAACCCTAGCTCTGTAAATCACTTGTGAAAAAGAAGCGTGCCTAATTATATTGAATGTGCACTTGTAGTGTACTTCAAATATTAAAAGTATATTTAAAAACTGTACTTGCAAATAATAATAATAATAATATTGACAATAATAAAAGAGCATTTAAATGTACTTTAAGAGAGTTCACTTTCATGACTATTTTTTAAAACAAGTGTACATTTAAAATGTGTAATTTGTAATTTCAAGGTTTTAAAGTACATTTTAAATCTTTGTTTTAAGAATATTTTGTTGTGTTGTAAAAATAAACACACTTCTAACATACAAAAGCAAAGTCTTTGATTATAATTTTAACTGTAGTGTGTTATTTGATATTACATTTGTAGTTGAGATATTTTAAATGTGCTAAATTGCAACTTTATCATTTCAAATGTGCAATTGCAAATATATTTAAATAGGCCTACAAAACACACAAGTTTCAGTAGAGATGACATTAAAGTTTAAGTTTACCATAAATGCTTGCCAGTACAGTTGGGAACTTACTTTAACCATATTTCAAAGACAACAGAAGTTATTATAAAATTAGAAATAAAGATGTATTAAGTCCTACTTCAGTGGGTAAGAAACTCTAAAGTTTGGCTAATTGGATTTATTATAAATTAAAACCATAACACGTTTTTTTTTTTATTTAATTGTAAATAACATGCAATTAAGTGTTCAAAAACATTACATTCAGTTCACACTCAAGTATATTCTTTAAAGTGTATTATATCTGAACAAGTACTCTTGGGAAAAGTTTGCTAAAGACTAATTATTTTCACAAGGAATTGCTTTCTTTCTTCTAAACTATTTAACATTTCAATTTAATATTTTTTTTTGTGTGTGTCTCTAAAAAGTATTCATGCCACTGAAAATTGAAAATGAAATTTGAATCGTAACCAGAATAATAAAATTCCTTACAATTTCAATCCCTACTTACATGAGAGCCCTACAAATCTGCATTGATTCATGTCAAAGGCAAAATTCCATTTTATTTCCCTGCTGTCAGTTTGTGGGACCTCGTCATTCTTCTAAAATACACAGATCATATAGCCTCAACAAAAGTTTGGAACTGAAGTAGAGCCGTTTGTTTTCACAGCTTCATCAAGTGGTGTTCTGAGCAGTGAGCACTGCGAGACATTCTGCTCCAGAGACATCTGTGGTTTGGCATTAAAAATGAGACCATCCGAAAGAGAATATATTCAGACAGACGCATCACTACCTCCCGCCAGTGAGCGAGTCTGTGTGTGTGTAACTGACGTGGCAGATGAGCCACAGTACAGGCCAGTGTGGATAAGGTGATAATACAAACATTCCTGAGGGAACGTTCCAGATGTGCAATATTTACTTTATCATGTCATCTCACTGCTGTTTATTCATGTCGGAATGGTTGGCATCCCAGACCAAAACAGCAGCAATTTATGAGGGTAAAAACATATGTCAAACACACGTTTGGCAAAACCTTCCAAGTCACTTAAGAACAATATGGTTTTGAGCTGCTATCGTCTAACAGTCCGTCTGAGTCTGAGAAGAACTATAAATTCAGCAGAATACATGAGCACAGCACAGAGATGAGCGGTGAGGAGTGGAGAAAGCTGACTCAGACAGTCTCCGCTCACAATATCTCTCACTCACTACACTGCAGATCCACAATCGGTCAGCATAAGCCTCAACTTGGCAGGGACCTGATCCACCTTCCAGTTCCTTTGACGGACTGTCTGAGCTGACTGAGGCACCTTCAGAAGTCTGCTCAATACCACCAGAGTGAAGAACCCCTCTGAAGACGCAGAGAGCAGAGTATGACTGTCAAAAAAAAAATCTAATTCACCTAATTTTTTTGTCCAAAAAGGACATCTTCCAAAGACTTTCAATAGCTAACTACCATTAGAAGGGATGTAGGTGAGATTGCAACTTCATAACAAATGCGTAGATTTGAGTTTTACTTCTGACATATAGGCTAGTGATCTCTCTTCTCATTTCCTGTCATCTCCATCAGGGTTTCTGCACATTTTATAAAGCTCAATTTGTGATTTTAAAGAATTTTTAAGGCCAAATAAATAAAATTTGAAATATTGAAGAGAACAGAATATCTCAATATATTCTCTGAACAAAAATGTCTAGGGAGCAGATAATTAGTTGTATAAGCAACAGTTTGAAAATACATCTTTTAACAAATTTCAATAACATTTTAATTCATTCCAAAATATAGAATATGGAAATAACTTCTACTGTACCTTCTTGATTAGACTGCAGAAAAGTGCTGTTCTTTTGTACTTTTGTCTTGTTTTCTAGAGCAAAAAATGTCTTTAATGAAAATCCATTGAAAAGCAAAATGACATACGGTAGCAAATCTTGTTTTCTGAGAAAATCATCAAAATAAAGTGAGTTCATGGGTTTATGATTATGGCTCAGAAAACATGTTTTCACAGCTCACTGACAGATATTTGTTCTTGTATAAACTCTTAATTTTGATGACTTTCTCAGAAAACAAGATTTCAACTCGTCATTTTGCATGTCAAGAACATATCTAGATTTAAGGATGTTTAGATATTTGTATTGGAAAACAAGACAAAAATACTGAAGATATAATTTTTTGCAGTGCATGGCTTTATGAATTTAAAACTTTCTACTCTGATTTAAGACCTTTTGAAGACCCACAGAAACCCAGTCTATATACAGTAATTGTGTCCGCAATCACATACTGCCAGAGTATGCACTACATTTGATAAACATACTTTGTGACCATTAAAAGCAGTTGTATACAGTATGAATGGGTGTCTTATGAAAACAATCCAGATGTACTACATCGACATCGTTATATGAAATATACCATCATTTGTTTTCTCACCATTCACAACTCTCATGTGGCCACATGGAACAAGTTTTCATCAAATGCACACTTGACACAATCTTTACATAAATAGTAGGTCACCGCCTACTGTTTTTCAAATACTGTGTTTTTGGACATACTACTCCTTTGGAGTACTGTTTTTTGCATAATATAAAGTAGGGAAGTATTCATTTACAGGGTGTTGTCTCTGAATAAAATTGACAAAAAGCCTGGGTGATATAACTAATTACTTTCCGCATTTATATTTAAAGTTGTGATTAGACAGAAGTAGCCACAAATCATTTCTTTTGTATTGTGACGTACATGAGTCTCAAGCTTTAAAATGATTTTGATCACGTGTAGAGGAAACTGATTCCATCATTTGGTGTGTGGTTGTGCAAAGTGTTTAACCCTGCTGGAGGAGCTATAAGGTGAAAGCGCTACAAGGAATTGTCACGGTAGTCTGTTGAGTCCTGGTCTGTGGCTCATATATTGCTGATATATGAGTATCGTTTTCACGCATGTGCATGTGGAAGTCTTGGGAGAGCAAACGATGGAAAAGCACTGACTTTGAGAGGTCCTTCATGCACTACAGCACAGTCATGGTAATAAGATACCAGTTGTAGGGGGAAACAACATGGAACTGACATCTTTCTAATGCAGTTCAAATTATATACAAAATCTATGTCATACAACATTCTAAACATTTTGTGCACAGTTCTACAGGGACATCTGACAGGGTTTGAGATTTGAGTTCACCTACAGGAATATACTAGATTACATTCAACTGAGGCTCTATCGACCGCATCCACAGTCAATAACTTCGACTTGTCCCTCAGCTCAACAAAAACGCAGTAAATTAGCCCCAGAGGGATAGTCGTAATTTGTGTACAAAAAGAAAAAATAGAGATAAATCATTTTCATACAATAAACATTGAAATAAAATTTTGTACAAGAAAAAATCTCATTGTAAAAAAAGTACAGAATCTATAGAAACTGGTGTGTCTGTGTCTAAGTTTTTTTATCCTTGGAGATTTTAATCATTGTAATGTAAACACTGCACTTCCAGGTTTTGAACAGTATATTAAATGTGATACCAGGAAGAATAGGACTTTGGACAAATGCTATGGAAATTTAAAACATGCATATACAGCCATAGCTAAACCGCCATTGTCTAACTCTGACCATAATACTGTTCATCTGATTCCTACATATAAGACAGCCCTAAAGAGTTGTAAACCCTTGGTTAAAACTATCAATGTATGGTCAGAAGACAGCATAGAAACACTGAAAGGTTGTTTTTTATGCACAGACTGGGATATTTTCTCTAGGGAGCTAAGTCTGGATAATGCCACAGAAACTACCACAGATTATATAAAATTCTGTGTTGATACTGTGATTCCAAAACGCAAAATAAAAGTCTACCCCAACAACAAACCTTATATCACAAAGGAGGTGAAGGACTGTATTAACAGGAAAAAACAGGCATTTAAGATTAGAGATCACCTACAACTTAAAACTGTACAAAAAGAGTTGAACCAGAAACTCAAAGAAGCAAAGGAACATCACAGGGGGTTAATAGAGGAAAACCTCCAAACTATGAACTGGTTTAACCGCTTTAAGAATTCCTTCGTCCCTCTGTCCATCAAAGCTTTAAATGACAAGTCAGCCAGAGGTTTGCCCCCATAACGGTGTTTTAATTGTAACGATAACGATATTAATGTATATTTTATGTTTTTTTTTATTATTATGACGATTACAGGTGTGTTGTATGATGCAGTGTGCAACTGGTTGGTTGATAGCAGTTTGTGTACGTGTTGTGTATGTGTTACTTATTTAAGCAGCAGTCACTGGATTGTATGTGTCCAAGACAATTTTCCTTCGGGACAATAAAAGTCTATCTAATCTAAAGTTGGTTTCCTCACTAAACAAACCAACCAGTCAGGATTGAAGCAGACAGTCAAGTAGATAGCTGAGATCAATGGCTGAATGGTTTATGGAGCAGTAATCCCATCTGATTAAGAATATTGACTGCCTAAAAAGCTTTAGGACTGCGCTATACTAAATGGAAAGCAATTTGACCCACAGCCAATCAACTGTATAGTGAAGCAGACAGCTATTGAGCAGCATCTATTACCTAACATGAGGAATCTAACACAAGGAAAGCCACACATTAGTCATTCACAGGCAAACAAAAAAAAAGATGCTTTTTACATGACATTTAAGGACAGGCTAATCTGAAATCGATGATAGCACAAAACAGCATGCAAATAGGTAGAGTAGCTCTGTCTAAAAAAGGTTAGGTTGAAACTCGCTACACATCTTCAGATACTAACAAAATTGAGTATTTCCACAACCATAACATCCTATTGTCACGTGTTTGTCTCTGTTTAGTTCCTGTTTGCCTCTATTCGGTTCAGTTCCTGTCCTCATTTAGTTAATCATCGTTTATTCTGTTCACCTGTCTTGATTGAGTTCTCCACCTGTTTCAGTTTTGCCTAATCACGTTCCATGTGTTTATATACCCTGTGTTTTCCTCAGTTCATTTGTCTTGCTTTGAAGTTACGTTGTGGTGTTTTACTCCAATGTTCTTCTGTTTAACTCTTGGTTTGATAATTAAAGGGGTCATATGATGCTGCTAAAAAGAACATTATTTTGTGTATTTGGTGTAATGAAATGTGTTTATGCGGTTTAAAGTTAAAAAAACACATTATTTTCCACATACTGTACATTATTGTTTCTCCTCTATGCCCCGCCTTTTTGAAACGCGTCGATTTTTACAAAGCTCATCGGTCTGAAAAAGCGAGGTGTGCTGTGATTGGCCAGCTATCCAATGCGTAACGTAATTTTCGATCACTGATTATATTAACAGCAATACTTTTAATTGAATTTTTTTAACAGAGGTTTTTACTAACAAACTCATTTCATCAGACTCTGTAGGAGCATGCAAGTAATTTATAGAGCCCGACCGATATGGGTTTTTTGGGGCCGATACCGATATAAGGGAGTAAAAAATAAAAAATATCGATATATCGGCCGATATTCTTTGTGTATATTATAGTACAGTACCAGTCGCTATCGACGCGGGGGTGGTCTCATTCAAAAACGGGCCTCTAGACGTACACTCGATCGAGAGGGTTCCTCGAGCTGAAGGGATGAAGCGCCGCGTCATTACGGAGATATGGCCGTTCAAAGTTTCAATGGTTTTCCATAGACTAAGCTTTAAAGCGTTTCATCCAGGTCGCCAGTAGCAAACAATGGAGCGTGCTCTGCTGGACAAA
>NW_015648505.1:748606-753433 GCF_001515625.1 Sinocyclocheilus rhinocerous
CGGCGGCATATTCGCCGATACCGATATATCGGCGACAGGCTCATATCGGCCGATAATATCGGCAAAACGATATATCGGTCGGGCTCTAGTAATTTACAGGCTAACAACATCCATGTCAGTGTTTACATTAGGCTGGACCAAGCACAGATTTGCAAGATAGACAAAAACGCAACCCACAGAAAAAACAAGATTTATCCTATGGCAGTACATTATGCATCAGCACACAACTTGAACTTTTCCACATTAAAACTCACTTGGGTGGATCTATTAAGAAGGCCAAGCACTTATGGATTTTTCATTTAAAGGCCACTAATTTTTCCAAATTAAATGAGCGACCAACACACAGGCGCCATCTTGAATCCAAAGCCTCAGGTAGGCGTAAGATTATTGCTGCTGCTTCAAAACAAGGACAGGAACTTGCTACTGCCAATACATACGCTGATACGGTGCTGTGAGTATTTAAGACATACTGCTGCTGCACAAATAGCATATATAATAACCCACAGCAGATCTGTACAGGTGGAGCTGGGGAAGATGGAGGGTTTCAGAGGAACTCTTAAGCTCATTGGCTGTGTTTACAATGAACCAATCAGCTTATGCCAAGTAGTTTAATGCTGTGAATATCATCAGTTTGCATCAGCCTGCACCATCTAGAGCAGGGATGTCAAACTCAGTTCCTGGAGGTGTGAGAGTGTGCGAGTGATTGTGTGTGTGTGAGTGTGTGTGTGTTAGGGGTGTGCGATATTGACTTGATTAGCTGGATCAGGTGTTTAATTAGGGTTGTAGCTAAACTCTGCAGGGCTGTGGTCCTCCAGGAACTGAGTTTGACACCCCTGATCTAAAGTTTCATGATAGAACTCGGCATTTATTAATGTACTTTACACGCTGGTTTTCTTACCTTTCTTTCGTCTGGTCATGTTTTTTTTCTTTTTCTTATACAGAATTCAACCTGGTTTTGGTGTATTTCTTAGTACAACTAGTTTCCTTTAAGATTCTGGACTTATTTTATTCCTTGCCCTAGTTAATTACAATACAATACAATACTATACTAAGACAGCCTTTTGTTTTAAGTGTGCAGTTACCTTTAGACATAATTAATCAAGATAAATGTTCCAAGATTGCTATTGTAACAGTTCAAAAAAACTTAAAATTAACATCAAGAAACACATTTGAGGATCAGAATTATTATGAAAATTTTATCAGAGATTACCTACAGACATATAGACAGAGCACTTATAACTTCTACTCTTTTATAACAAAGTACCATGTCAGTTTATTTGGCAGCCATATTTGCAACCCCTCTCCTATCAACTTAATTGGGCAAATACTGAAATCTCAAAACTGCTTGCCAAACTTACATCTAAATGGTCATGAAATGCAGTTTATGTTTGAGCCAGAGGAGTCAGTTTCCAAGGCAGAAGATATTGAAATAATATGCAACCACAATGATTACAACAGTCTGTTTCAGCATGGTAATTGCTCTTGGTTGCTTAATTTTCGGTATACAGTTTTAAAAGTACTAATATTACTTGTCATATTACATTGGTCCAGCCAATGCACATGTGCAGTTCCAAACAAATACAAAAACTTCAGATATACCAAGGTGGTGCACACATATTATTATGAAATATAAGTATTTTAAAGGGTTAGTTCACCCAAAAATGAAAATTCTGTCATTAATTACTCACCCTCATGTCGTTCCAAACCCATAAGACCTTTGTTCATCTTCTGAACACAAATTAAGATATTTTTGATCAAATCTGAGAGCTCTATGACCTTTCATAGACAGCAATGCAACTGCAATGTTCCCAGGTCCAGAAACATAGCAAGGACATTGGTAAAATAGTCCATGTGACATCAGTGGTTCAACCGTAATTTTACGAAGCTACGAGAATACTTTTTATGCGCAAAGAAAACAATAATAACAATTTACTCAGAATAATTTATTCATTATTCTCGTAGCTTCGTAAAATTACGGTTGAACCACTGATGTCACAAGGTCTTACGGGTTTGGAACGACATGAGGGTGAGTAATTAATGACAGATTTTTGGGTGAACTAACCCTTTAACATTATTTGAGCATAAGAAACAACATTTACAGTATGGAACAGCAAATGGCAGATTTTGTTGCAAGCAGTGACTGTGGCAAGCAGTCTTTAAGATTTAAGGATTTCCCCATTCAAGTAAAGAGAACTTTGTTTTGGATGCCCAAAACGGCTGCCCAGAGGTGTTGCAGAGTGAACAGACTTTTCTTGAAAGGGACTTCGGTATGCGTCTCAGGATACAGACTGATCTACGGGAAATGGAACTTCTAACAGCAGCTGCAGTGATGTCATGACTTTCCCAATTGGCGATTGGCTCTTTTACTTAGAAAGTGAGACTTTTTCCGCCAAATCACATGTTGCAGTTTCTCCAGTTCATAGTAATACAAGTGACCCGTCTTAGTATATATACATATGTATACTATTATATTCACTGAGAAAAACTTCCAACACTCACCAGCACTCGATCTCCGACCTTAAGGTCCTTCTCTCCCCCTTTCTTCACAGATCCACTGTCAGACATGTTGGATCCTGACTCATTGCCGGTTTTGACGGAGCTGTTGAGCATGCCTTCTCTGAGTGGCATGACCACACGCTGACCAGATGCTCCCGCACCACCCTGCAGCTGTGCGTTCTGCTGCTGCTCATCGCTCCCGTCTCCGATGGGTTGTCGCGTGAGCTTGGAAGGCCTGGTGAAGATGCCCTGCAATGGCTGGCACTCGAAGTAACGCACTCCATTGACGGAGCCATCATTTTTTCCAACCAGGTCATTCAGCACCACTCCAGCCCACTGTCCTGGGGAAAACTGGGTCTCTCCAAGATAGGCGATGACTCCTGGTTTGACTCCGTTCACCCAGACACGTTCACCCACCACAAAGTCCCCGGCCACCTCATCACCCACCTCAGAGGCTTTGGAGCTGGACTTGTCTGAGGCGTTGCTGCTGGGGGTGGGAGTCGTCTGCTTGTAGGGGCAACCTGTGAATAGAAAAAGATTTGATAGTAGATTATGAAAGGAATATTCCAGGTTCAACACAACAAAGCTCAATTGACATAACTTGTGGCACAATGTCAGTTGCAAGAGAACTGCCTCTGAGTTTGTTAAAACAAACAAAAACTGTGTGTACAATAACTGACTTACAATGGAGGTCTATGGGGCAGGGCATTCTGGAGGGTTCTCTGTCGCTCAAACAGTTTGAAGTATTACTATTCATTCTACCATGCAAAAATGTGTTATTTGAGACGTAAAGTCTAAACTATCTCTTAGTGGTGGAACTACTGTTGTAGGTGGATGAACTTCTAATTATGCAATACCAATGTAATTACTGTGGGTGAAGTTTGCTCCACATAAACGGTGTTGTGTATAGTTGCATTATGTCCCTTTTCTTGTATCCCTGTGTGTATCGTTTCTGTTTCTCCAGTTTATTGGATATATTACTGAAACGGTGCATACGTTTTTACAAAATAAGGCATGAGATCCAATCACCCTAGTAACTTTCTGTTCACCCTGCTGCCATCTGGAAAGCGCTTCCGTAGTCTGATGGCCAAAACTGAGAGACTTAGGAGAAGCTACTTTCCTCAGGCCATCAGGCTCCTAAACTCAGCCTCTTAACATCTACAGGACTTCATTAACACACTCACCACACCCGTTACTTGACATTGTCGCTGCACACAGCACTTTCTGGTTTTGTTGCTGCTATAACAACCTGCACTGTTGTACTTCACTTTAAATTCGTCTCTGTACATACCTCAGCATATTCCTCACTTGTACATTCCTGTTTCTTTAAATATTTATTATATATTCTCCTTTCTAAGATTATTGTGTAATGCCCTGTACTGTCAGGCTCTTTATTTTATTTGGTACAGTCTTATTATCTTATCTACATGTTTATTACTTTCTTTGTCTTATACTTGTCTAAATTTGCACAATCTATGGAGCAGGCCTAGCTTACATTTCACTACTGGTTATGTATCATATATATAACTAGTATGTGACAAATGTAAAAACTTTAATCTTGAGTGGAAATTATTTCCTGTAGTAACTGACAGTGTGTCACAGATGCAGGATTGTTTGAGAAACTGGAAGTCTTTCTTTGGAATATCATGCAAAAAAGTGCACTACTGTTCAACGGTTTGGGATCGCAAGATTTTCTTTGTTTTTGAAAGAAGTCCCTTAAAGAAGACTGCATTTATTTGATTAAAAATACAGTAAAATAGCAATATTGTCAAATATTATTACATTTTAAAAGAACTGTTTTATAATTTAATGTTTTAAAGGGGTCATATGATGTGATTTAAATTTTTCCTTTCTCTTTGGAGTGTTACAAGCTCTTGGTGCATAAAGAAGATCTGTAAAGTTGCAAAGACTAAAGTCTCAAATCCAAAGAGATATTCTTTATAAAAGTTAAGAGTCAACCACGCCTACCTAAAACGGCTCGTTCTAACACGCCCCCACATACCTACGTCACGATCTGGGAAGATTTGCATAACACCGCCCAAATGTGCACGCAAAGAAAGAAAGCGTGGTTTCAGGAACAGCAGTAGTGTTGATGCAGCATGTCAGGGAGACCGCTGTGTATTTCAGTGCGAAAGCAAAAGCACTTTATTATGGCCTTCCGGAAGTAGATGCAATTAGGAATCATTGGTTAAGATTTAGTTACAACAGAACAGCACAACCCAGATGTTCGAATTAGTGCAACGCATTTTATGGACGACAGTTTTTGAACCTAGAAGAGTACAAGGCGGGCTGTGCACAAACCCTATTTAAAAAAAAAAAAAAAAAAAGGGT
>NW_015648505.1:753784-773580 GCF_001515625.1 Sinocyclocheilus rhinocerous
ATATGGTAAGGAGCGTAACATTTCCGTCACACGCTTGAGGTATTCGGCCAATCACAACGCACTGGATAGCTGGCCAATCAGAGCACACCTCGCTTTTCAGACCGATGAGCTTTGTAAAAATCGACGCGTTTCAGAAAGGCGGGGCATAGAGGAGAAACAATAATGTACAGTATGTTGGATGTAAATTTACCGATTGATTATTAAATGATTAATGTAAAAATAATGTTATTTTTAGCAACATCATATGACCCCTTTAATATGCAATTTACAGTTTTGATGGCAAAGCTAAATTTTCAGCAGTCATTACTTCAATTTTCAGGGTCACATGATCCTTCAGAAACCATCAAGTTTTGTTTCTACTATTTTATTTTTTTTTTTTTTGGAAACAATGAATTTATTTCAGGATTTTCTGATGTGATGAACAAAGTTCAAAAGAACAACATTTATTTGAAACAAAATCATTTGTAACACTGTAAATTGTATCACTGTAAATTCTATCAATTGTAACAATGTAAATTGTCACTTTGAATCAATTAATGCATCCTTGCAGATTAAACAAATCATTTAAAAAAAGTTTAGTTAAAGAACTTTTGAACAGTAGTGTACCATGGTACAACAATATATTACTTTCCCGATTTTGACACCTGATCATAACATCACTTTCCATATATGTTTTTAATCCCCATCATACAAAGTTTGGTGAAAATATTCAACGTTAATGTCAACATCATTCAGATTTCACAAAGTATTTACTTCTGTAATGTAAATTTTTCAGAAGGAAATTTATTGACTTGAAACTGGTTATTAATAAATCAATCCATTTTAAGCATCCATTTTAAGAATTTACAATGTTCTCTGTATTTCACAGCATATGTTGTCAACACTTGTTACACAGCTCATTTAATGCATGGCATCAGAGAACTCTCATCATTTCGCTCATGTCTGGATGTCACTGCAGCCTTCATGCAAGGTTGAGCAGCACTCTAATTTCTGAACGAATCTGGGTCAGTGGGATTTGCAGTGAAACAGTTTATGAACCTGGGTGCTTTGCACATGTGGCGCTTTTAACACATGCCTCTTACCGAATACCGCTTGAAGGATACAGTGATGATGTGTGAGCCACGGCTCATTTAGCATGTATTCAGTCAGTCTTTCACATCTCAGCATATGTGTGTGGGGGGTTATTGATGCTGGGGGATGGGATGATGACTGCTTTTGTTTCTCAATTGCTCCAACATGTTCTTGGACTGATAAACATGGTGGTTAAAGATCTTTGAAATGAAGAATTTCTGGGCTCCTTATCAGTCAAAAAAACATCCTGACATAATTCGCTGTTGTTTATAAAACAACGCAGGGCCGGTGTGCCTCTTAAAAGCTGACAGACTGTCTATGTTGAGAATTTTTTATGTTATTCAACTACTATTGAGGTCAGTAGTCTACCACACAGAAGCAGACGTGTAAACGTCAGCAGTGATGGAAATATATAAACAAATCCCCTTTTTTGGCAGAAAATAGAGTAGAATACAAAAACTAATATGGCCAATTGCAGCTTGCTAAACATACAAGAACTTCTTTGGATCTCACGGGCCAAGCAAACATGTTTAAGCTTCCATTTACCATATTTGATGGGCTCTACGTAAATGCTTTAATCAATATTTATATGTAAAAAAAAAAGTCTAAATTAAATATGTTCATCATTTAAAGTAATGATATGGATTACTTTAACCATGTCTTTATGAAATATTTGAAGTTTAAAAGTATTAGTATATTCCAATGGAGGGTCAGAAATATAATGTAAAACACCCATTGCTGGTAAATTTTGTCTGTAGTGGTATGTTTATTTTGGACCATCGATGAACTGCTCTGTTGTGCAAAGTGCATAGTTATTTAGGCTGTATTAAAAGAATAGCAGAAGATTTTCAATTAATAATAACTTAAATACAGTGTATTAAGAGGAATGTACTATTTTCATGATACTTTTATGGTGTTTTGGGGTAGTGTTTGAAGCTCCAAAACACACCATTCCCATTCACTGTTTATTGCATGAAACAGAGCAGCCTGGACATTCTAATATCTTTTTTTTGTGTGTACCACAGAAGAATGAGTAAATGATGACAGAACTGTGTGTTTTACTCAACTACTCCTTTGTAAAATTATTGAACTGTTTTTTTCTTAATTCACATTTATTCATTTAGCAGACACTTTCCTCCAAAGCAGCAAATGAGGATCATCACAAGCAACATATACATATTTATACATATACATATAACATAAGCAAAAGGAGTGTGTGTGCATGTGCATGTGCCGGGACTCAAGAGAGGAGTACACGAGCACTACACTACGGTAGAGAAAACTAGGCCCATTCAGGAAGTCCCGGCCCATTGCGGGGCTCGAGCGGAGGCTCTGGTGCATTTCTTGCCCAAGTGGCTGGGTTGCTACAGTAACACTAGATCAGTAAGGGGAAAAAAAGAAAAAGGAATGATGCAGGAAGAAGAGAAGAACACAAGCCTCACTTCACTATTGTGCCTGCACTCCTCCTCCCACCATCTCAATCCCACCATTCAGCAGCACAAGCTAACACAATGACCCCAGCTCAGCCTTTAACCGCCCCCTGCACACACACACACACACACACACACACACATTTCTATCTCAGAAGCTCTCTGTGGAGTCCTGATCACTCCTCCTGAGAAAACTAGGCCCATTCAGGAAGTCCCGGCCCAGCCTCGAGCGGAGGCTCTGGTGCATTTCTTGCCCAAGTGGCTGGGTTGCTACAGTAACACTAGATCAGTAAGGGGAAAAAAAGAAAAAGGAATGATGCAGGAAGAAGAGAAGAACACAAGCCTCACTTCACTATTGTGCCTGCACTCCTCCTCCCACCATCTCAATCCCACCATTCAGCAGCACAAGCTAACACAATGACCCCAGCTCAGCCTTTAACCGCCCCCTGCACACACACACACACACACACACACACACACATTTCTATCTCAGAAGCTCTCTGTGGAGTCCTGATCACTCCTCCTCCGTAAACACTCCCTCTTTTTCCCACTGGAGTATCTCCTGATAACAAAAACTTGGATTCATAATATGCATGTAACTTTTCCAATAGTAGTTTTTGGTTACTTTATTTTAAGATGGCCTTGTTACAGTGTATTAGACAATTATACAAAATATTAGGCAATATTAATTAACAACATGTACTTACTATAGGGTTAGGCTTTAGTTTGGGATTGCTTGTAATTATGCATAACTTATTGTTATTGCTATAGTACAGGGCTATTCAATTAGTTTCATTTGAGGGCCAGATTATCGAATTTAAATTTTGAAGGGGGCCAAGGGGGTGGGTGTCCGTCCCAATCTCTTCCTGAGGGGCCTATAAAACTAGAAATTAAATTTAAATGCATATTCAGCAGTAAAATTAACTAATATTATCAACACCAACATCTATAAAAGGTTAACATTAGTGCTGTCTGTGAATCGATTTAAATAAAAAAAACTAATTATTCACACATTTTTCTGTAATTGTGATTAACTGCATATTAATATATTTATATTGTCACAATTTCACATTGAACTTCCAAATTAATGTAGAAACAATATAAAGATGGTATATTTTAAATATGTGTTTAATAGCATCTTTTTACTGAGTAGCCTATTGTTAACAATGGCCAGTATTTTTGATAATGCAATACTGCTACTGAAGTCTCTATTAAATGCATTTCCCCCTTAATTTTAGCCATTATAGCAATTCAACGTTACAGTATAATTGAAAGCCATTATTTTTAACATTTAGTAGGTTCTGAAAAATATCATTTTTAACTTTTAATTTAAGTGAACTTAAAACAATCTTCACATAAACTATAAATTGATTGTACATAAACTATATAGATTAATCTTTATTCAAGCTACAAAACTTAATCAGCGACTAGAGCAGTCGAGTGATTTCTTTTCTTTTGTTCTGTGATTTACATCATATGTGTTTAATGGCATCTTTTTACCGAGTAGCCTATTATTAACAATGGCCAGTATTTTTGATAATGCAATACTGCTACTGAAGTCTCTATTAAATGCATTTCCCCCTTAATTTTAGCCATTATAGCAATTCAACGTTACAGTATAATTGAAAGCCATTATTTTTAACATTTAGTAGGTTCTGAAAAATATCATTTTTAACTTTGAACTTAAAACAATCTTCACATAAACTATAAATTGTACATGCATAAACTATATAGATTAATCTTTATTCAAGCTACAAAACTTAATCAGCGACTAGAGCAGTCGAGTGATTTCTTTTTCTTTTGTTCTGTAATTTACATCAATGACAGACTTCATCAGATTTCACTTTAAAAGCAGCGCTGTCACTTTAAAACCTGATGCACATGACACGTAACTGACACGCATCCGATTTTCTCCCAACTCTTCATGGTTATTTAGGACTTTATAACTCATTTAAGACCGTGTTTACAAAATCACTCGCCAAAACCCAGCATTTTGACATAATTATTTGTGTTTTTATCCGTTGAAGCGCTACTGGTGTGCTGTCTGATAAACTATCAGAATACCAGAATCTGTCAGAATATAGCCGAACGCTGAATCTTTCAGATTATACTCCATTTGATAATCATCTTCGTCCAGTGTCTGCGCTATTTCTCGACAGAAGTTATGACCGACAACACTGCCTTTATACTCCTTTAAACTAAAGTTGTGGATATGTCATAACCCCCTCACACAAGCGCTTGCGCTGCCATTTATTGATGTTGCGGTCTCCAGTTATTGTTGTTGTGTCTCTCATCCCTTTCTTTTGCGGCTGTGAAACAACGGCCCGGGCCAGTGTTTTGCCACCTTGTGGACAAACTGACTAGTGCAAATTAATGTGCGACCTGCATGTACTCTTCCCTCGGGCCGGATGAAGATGAATGGCGGGCCGGATTTGGCCCACGGGCCACTAATTGAATAGCCCTGCTATAGTATGTAAATGTAACGTATAACAAGAACACTATAAAATAGTGTTAACTTTTTTTTTATCCCAGTTTTATATGCAGGTACAAATGTAATTAAGTGTTATTTGAATGTAATTTGTCGACTGATTCCCCCAATAACTGACTGACATGCAAAATGACCAATCGTTATTCAGTCATTTTACACAATATTTAATGACCACATTGATGTGCAGAGATTTGTCAACATGAATACGGAGTCCAAGGAGGTTGAGCGAACTGAAGGATGAACTCAATCAGTGATTTTGTCAAGATTCTTCTTCTTGTTGCGCCGATTTCATCCTTCAGTTGCCTGACCTCTTTAAACAGATTTTTCTTCTTTTCCTCCGGATTCTGTTGCATTTGAGGAGGAACCGGGACATGGAAATTTGTCTACACAAGATGGAATTTTGCCACATTGCTTCTAACTCTCATCTGTTAAAGAGGGGGAGGGGGGTGTCTAATGCTATTTCATGCATTCCGAGTTATTTACACTGCTAAAGAGTTGGATTCTCCTGCTAAACATGGCCAACATTTGCAGTTTGCAAACATGGATGCAATTAGTTTTTCCGGGGCAGCAATGGAGTTTCGCAAGTGTGTTTGTTTGTTCCCGTCATTTTGATGATGAATGTTTTATAAACTAGGCCCAGTTCGAAGCTGGATTTGCACATCGTTTGATACTGAAAGATGGAGCGTTCCCAGTGATAAAAGATCCCGGTCATGATTCGGAACCGGAGGCGGTAAGTGAAACTGTATCAAATTTCTGTGTTTTGTTGGCAATCGTCGTGCAAGAGCTTGCGACTCTTTAGCTCCGCCCACAGCATGCCTCCAGGAGCTCGGCTGTTTGCGGAGAGACTCGTAAAGCTTTACCTTTTTTTATAAATATGATAAAACTAAAGACTCTTTGGAAATATGAAGGATGCAATACTACTTTATAGGTACTCAAGATTAACATGAGATTGGGTGAAACTGTGTGTTATGTCCCCTTTAAATCAAGTTTGTAACATAAGAAGAAAGCTTAGTATTTGTAGATATGTTATGATAAATGCACGAAACATTCTGCACATTCAATGAGCAACATTTAGCGTTAGCGTCACCACAGTATCAGAAATGTTTTGAGACCGGTCAGTGGTCCCGTCAAAGAAAGTGACCGACTCAGCTGATTAAAGATGTTAGGCAACTCAGTGCTTTTCTAACAATATGTATATCTAAAAATATGACAAGAAAGCTTACTTCATGCTGCTTACTTCACTTATCAAACAATTCTGGTAGTAGAATCTTGACAATTCCATCTAGCTTAAACATATAAGCATACTCTGGATTATAGTATGTAGGAAAATATAAGTCTGAATCAGACCGTTTTGTCCAAATTGAGGTGTTATCACTCTGAAACATCTATCTTGATATTCATTCATTCTCCAAACCACTTGGTGGTGGGGATGCTTTTTTTTACTTTTAGGGTTTTCTGGTGAACTGATGACGATCTGTGACCCTGATTTCCGCTGTGGGCAGCCAATCAGATTGAAACTCTTGTCATCTCAGTCTATATTGTCCATCAGACAGTGTGTAAATGGCAACCTGATTTAATGGTGGTTGTTTTGAAGCAGAGAGAAACTGAGAAACTACACTTAGAAAATAGGGTAAATAACCATGTGGCACCATTTTAAAGCAAAAAAATGCTACGACCAGAGCATTCATAAAGAATAAACCAGTCTATAAACCAATGTGCTACTCATTTCCTGTGCCTGGGCTGCATATGTAAGAAATCTTCGGGGAAAACTCTGGTTTTGGGAGTGTACAGAGCGTCAGTCTGTGGGCGGCTGACATGCCATTTTACTTGACCAGAGGATGATGCTTATAGTGTTAACCAGTTGTTACATTAGTATAGTTTGCGAAATTAATGCTTAGTTTTTAACTTTGAAAGCGCGCGCATGCTGAACGTAAACACCGCTCATTACGTTGATTACGTTCTCTCTCCAAAATGGAATTCTCCAGAACTGCTGAATAAATTATGTTATTATTGATTTATTTGCACACAAAAAGTATTCTCGTAGCTTTGTAAAATTAGGGTTTAACCACTGATGTCACATGGACTATTTTACCGATGTCCTTGCTACGTTTCTGGACGTTGATTATTGTAGTATCCTTGCTGTCTATGGAGGATCAGAGAGCTCTCAGATTCCATCAAAAATATCTTAATTTGTGTTTTGAAGATGAACAAAGGTCTTACGGGTTTGGAACGACATGAGGGTGAGTAATTAATGACAGAATTTTCATTTTTGGGTGAACTATCCCTTTAACTAAATATATGAACAGTCACATTATATGCCATTTTTAAGGTGTAGTCTACAAAAAAAATAATAAACAGCCTATATACTTTATTAATACACACGATTGTGTGCAGCACAATTAAAATATATAATCTTTTGATTTTTTTTTGTTCTTTTATTTATTTATTAGCTTATTTGGTTGGTTGTTTTTTTGCTGACATATAAACCACCCTTGTGTTCATGCACAACATTGAAATATTTTCTTCATGTTAAAATGTTTTTAATAAAACCTCGCTAAAAAGTCCTAGGTGAAATACTTGCATTCCTGAAGTCACATTTTGCCACAAGCACACACTCTTCTTCTTCAATCTCTCAGAACAGCCAGAGGACTATGATCAATGCTAGTGCATTTCCCTCGTATCACAGATGGTTAGCATTAGACCACAGGACACGACACATTAATACTATGGTGTGAAATTTTAAAAAGAACAGGCTACCACATTTTACCCACGCAGTTATAAATACCATGAGCTGCTTTTGCTAAACATAAAACACATACTGTTGGTAGAGACTGAAGAAAAACAAAGCGTTGATATAAAAAGACTTAGAAGGCAATAAATGTGAGTTTTGAGTAAAATGGCTTTTTAAACTGCCCTTAAGGAAAATCACACGTTTGACGACTTCTTTATGTGAAAAGCAGAAGAGCTCCTGATTTTCACTGCACTTCCTGTATGTGTGTGTTTTACGAACAAAGCATTCCACAGTCTGCTTGAACCATGAGACCCTTCTGGGTGACACACAAACTAATGTAAATAACATGGTCTGGTCTCGTTGTGGCTGGATGTGAGGTCGGCCAATCACCAAGGCAGGGATTAGCTCACTGCGATTTATGTAACCAATGTCTGTGTCACCAGTGTCAGCATTTGTCATCTGATTCAAAAGATAATTAACCACATTAATCACAATAAACCACAACTCAGATCAAACTGTTAAGGAACAAAGCAATCTGCACCCATTGATATTAACAAATGGTCTACCGTTTTGTAAAAAAGTGAGTTGAAGAGTGATCAAATCAACTCAAAACGTTTGAGGTCAGTATGATTTATTTGTTTTTGTTTTAGAAAAAAAGTCTCTTAAGCTCACCAAGGCTGCAATTATTTGATTAAATATACTGAAAAGCAGAAGAGCTCCTGATTTTCACTGCACTTCCTGTATGTGTGTGTTTTACGAACAAAGCATTCCACAGTCTGCTTGAACCATGAGACCCTTCTGGGTGACACACAAACTAATGTAAATAACATGGTCTGGTCTCGTTGTGGCTGGATGTGAGGTCGGCCAAGTCACCAAGGCAGGGATTAGCTCACTGTGATTTATGTAACCAATGTCTGTGTCACCAGTGTCAGCACTTGTCATCTGATTCAAAAGACAATTAACCACATTAATCACAATAAACCACAACTCAGATCAAACTGTTAAGGAACAAAGCAATCTGCACCCATTGATATTAACAAATGGTCTACCGTTTTGTAAAAAAGTGAGTTGAAGAGTGATCAAATCAACTCAAAACGTTTGAGGTCAGTATGATTTATTTGTTTTTGTTTTAGAAAAAAAGTCTCTTAAGCTCACCAAGGCTGCAATTATTTGATTAAATATACAACAAAACAGTAATATTGCGATATATTACAATTTAAAAGAACTGCTTCCTGAGTTAGTATATTTTAAAATGTCATTTATTCCTGTAATCACAAAGATGCATTTTCAGCAGCCATTACTTCAGTCTTCAGTGTCATGTGATCCTTCAGAAATCATTTCTTATTATAATCAATGTTGAAAACATTTGTGCTGCTAACTATGTAGAAACTGTGATACATTTCATGATTCTTTGAAGAATAGAAAGAAAGAGCATTGAAACAATCTAAAGGCCCATTCGCACCAAAAAAGATAACTATAAAGATAACAATATTAGCGTCCACACCAGCGAGCGCATGCTGGTCTGCCGCTTTAAATTCTCCAGCTCGTTAGTGCAGGATTGATTCTGATTGGGTGTCAATGTTTGTATCGTTCGCCAGCTGGAAAAAAATCGTTCTGAAAGTGATTCCAACTATATCGTTTCTCTGTGCCTTTTATCGTTATAGTTGTGGTGTGGACGCTGTTATTCTTTAATATTGAGAACGATTTTTTAAAAAGTGAGTGAAGTGAAATGTGGCCAAGTATGGTGACCCATACTTGGAATTAGTGCTCTGCGTTTAACCCATCCAAAGTGCACACACACAGCAGTGAACACACACACACCGTGAACACACACCCGGAGCAGTGGGCAGCCATTTTTTGCTGCGGCGCCCGGGGAGCAGTTGGGGGTTCAGTGCCTTGTTCAAGGGCACCTCAGTCGTGGTATTGAAGGTGGGAGAGAGCGCTGTACATTCACTCCCCCCACCTACAATCCCTGCCGGTACGAGACTCGAACCCGCAACCTTTGGGTTACAAGTCCGACTCTCTAACCATTAGGCCACGACTTCCCCTTAGAACTATATCTTTAGAGTTATCATTCTTGGTGTGAACGGGGCTTAAGTCTTCTTTTTAAGTCTTGTCATTTTTGAACAATTTAGTGCATTCTTGTTGAATAAAAGTATTAATTTATTAAAAAACTAATCTTACTGATCTCAAACTTTCGAACGGTTTACAGTAGCAAAAATGAAACAGAGGTTCTCTGGTTCCATTTCAGTAAAAAAAATTGCTAAATTTCAAATCACTGCAGTTCAACTGACAACAGCTGACTTGGTGGTGCTTTGATATATGAACCATTGTAGTGTATGATAAACATGGTCATATACCATGATATTTGCATTGGACAATTACCACGGCATCAATTACCAGGGCATTGTGTCCAAAAAAACATTGTAGCATTTCTTAATAACAATTCAGCCAACACAGAATCTGCAACCATAGAATTCAGGAGAAAATGACACAGATTTCTGCCAAAATGCACACTTGCTTCAATATTTTCATTACTTATTATTAAATTTGGCGTGTTTATTATATGCAGGTACTTTCAGCTTTGTTCAATGTGTTGTATCACGCTCAAATCCATTTCACACACAAAATCAGAATATATATGTGTTATTAACTAAAACTATTAAAACAGTTATTTGTTAATTGAAACTGCAATAAAATAAAATATCTAATGAAAGGCTTAATCTAAAAAAAATATATAACTTTTGAAATACTGCCATGGCTAATAACTCAAATAAAATGTTATGTTTAAGTACTTTGATTTCTAAAACTGAAATACCACGACATTCTAATTTATTGAGATGCACCTGTACATAAAAAGTATATAAATAATATCAAAATAACGCTGTTGCAGAAAAGTGTCTGCAGATTCTGTCTGGGCCTAGTGACGGCTAATATGATGAGACATACCACTGGCTTATGTGGGTCTGGAGGCGAGCGAGGCACAGAAGAAGCTGACTTACTGTCTTTTTGAGCCGCAGGACTGGTTGATGGGCCAGCAGTTGTTCGTCCCACTGGACTGGAGTGTTTAGGACCCCTGCCAGGGATCTTCAAGCCACTGGACTTTAGCATGTTCATTATGTCCACTGGAGAAACTTAAAGTTTCGCAGCTTATTAAGGGTTTTTGTCGAGGCACTAAATGTGAGGATGGCGGATATCCCTCTCCATTCTACCTGTGGGACTGAAGACAACCATCATGAGCGTTTGAAACACTAAATCCCATTGACTGGATGCAATTTGCTATATGAATGGCCCATGCCAGTTCATAAACAGGACACTGGCTGAGCCACAGCAACAATAATGTGATGCTTCAGGGCAAAGAAAGACACAAAAACCACATTTTATCGTTTGGATGAGAAACAATGTAATCGACAACGACAGACTGAGAATGCGTTATTTTGCCAATGAGTGATAATCAGTAATAAAGCAAGGTCATTTTAGCATATCTGTAAAAAGAAACCCATTATCCACTGAGGTCGGCAGTTTCGATATGCTGTCATTACAGCTACCTTCCAAACCCTAAATTTGCTCTGTTAAAAACTCACTCCACGAATTTCACTTAAAAAGAAAGATGACTGCAGCGTAAAGCGTATAATATATCCTAAAAGAGGGGGAAGTTTAGTGTGCTGTCTCATTTCTGCGCCGTAGACTCTGCTGCTCTATTGTTTTGGCTCTTCACTGCGGCGTGCTCGCGACCGTCTTCACACGCCCCTGTCAAGCGACATAAAGCCGATCCGCTCTCACAAACAGCACGATTACCTTATGAAGTCCAAATCCCGTGAATTATAAAGAAGTCGGCTCCGGCGAACTTCAGACGGTCTGTGTAGGGATGGCTCAGTCGGCTTCCCGGCATGAGATTTGTCAGCGTCTGCCACTCCCTTTGCTCTCTCGCTCTCTCTCTCTCTCCCACACGGATGCGAAAAATATGGATGCTGAGCTAAAGCTGGCAGTGAGAGTGGGACAGGATGCGAGGCTCACAGACACCGGCACATTTTAGGAAAGCTCTTTTACAAACAGATGCCTAGAAATGTCCCGAAAGTGTGTCAGTGGTGAGCAAATGGTTGCTGAATAGATGAGGGGTAAAAGCCTTCAGGCAGGGGGGCCGCTTTAGCAAAGAAAGACACAAAAACCACATTTTATCGTTTGGATGGGGCTGAAACAATGTAATCGACACCGACAGACTGAGAATGCGTTATTTTGCCAATGAGTGATAAATCAGTAATAAAGCAAGGTCATTTTAGCATATCTGTAAAAAGAAACCCATTATCCACTGAGGTGCCGGGGGACGACAGGGACCATGAAGAATAATCAGTAGCTACTGAATCGCTTAACCGGTTATTTGAACATAGGCTAATGTTCGAAAGAACCGATTCGCACGAAACGAGTCGGACTTCCTATTACTACAGTTTTGGATACTCCGTTATCCCTACGTTAAGGACTGCAATACGATTGTATCGGGTTTTGCTTTAAAAACAGGCCAGGCTTGTTTTAGCCATATAATTTTTACACCAGTTACTCTCTACCACCGAATAATGACTTTTTGACACAAAGAAAGAAAGAAAAAGTGGTCCAAATGTCTTAAATAATATAATCAATTCATAATCTATATTGCCCACATACTGTCACCTGACTTGGTCATATTCAGTGAATATGTATAATAAATAAAGACATCCAAAAAACTTTCTTCCACAGAAAACAAATGAAATATTTTTGCAGAATGGCTTGCAACATGGCTTCATATGACTTTAGGCATTGTCTAAGTGTAGCATGGAGATTCTGGAAAATAACTTGTTTTCTATGGAAGAAAGAAAATCATACAGGTTTAAACATTAGGGGGAGTAAACGATGACAGACTTGTTTTTGTCCCCTCAAGACAAATTAAATATTGTGAATGTATGCAAGTTAAACTACACAGTCGAGGGTTAAAACGAACTTTTCAAACCTCAAAAAAGTCTGAAATAATCCTCTTATAATTTTGCAGTTACGTTAATGCAGGCTGTTCTTAAGAGATTTGTGTAGTGCACATAATATTTACTAAAAGGTAGTAAATTACAGCCATAATTAAATATGGCTGCAGAGGAATTTAAAACACCATTCAGAGACGTTCTTGATATCTTCTGGAATTAGCTTTAAAGAGTTTTTGTGTGTGTGTGTGTGTGTTCATAAGCACTTCTGTACTGCAAATGAGGCCTGAATTCAGATTATCAATAAGGAACACTGTAATGCCACCTAGTGGAGAAATACTAAACATCACCACCTTTCAGGAAAAAAAGTAATGTTCCACATTTAAAAATGACAGGAATACACTGTTTGTTTACAGTTCATATCATAAAAAGACATAACAACAAAACATGACACATACAGACAAGGCATTGAGACAGCAGGAATGGCAGCTTTACATGGTATTCAAATCCAAGAATAAACAAATTCTCCTCTTGCCATCAACCTACAGAATTAAAAAATAAAAACAAACATCTTTAAAATCTATATAAACATTCTAATAAAACTGATTTAATGAAAAATTACATGCATATCCACGGTGCTTTGTAAAGTCAAAAGCACGTTAAAGAAGGAACAATGCTGATTAGTTGAAATTAATGTTGAAAAAGTTCAAGTTAAAACAATTTTGTTTGAGTGCATGTAAAAGCTGCAGAAATGCCGACAAGACACAGTTTTTGAGTTAGCAACCCACTTGAATCATTGCAGTAAGGTAACACTGTCCTTAATACCAAATATTTCGCAAATACACCACCATTTAACTATCCTTTAATAAAGGGATTGTGATCGCAGCCCTCTAAATATCCATCTATCCATCAAGAATCGGTTCAAAAGTTCAAGAATACAAGAACAAATCCAACTTACTGTACAGTATTTCTTTTCTCATCTATGTGTCAAATAATAGCAGGTTTGAAGCCTGCGTATGAGTAACACTGTGAATTACAGTATGAAATGCAACCAGTTAAAAAGTCCCTTTGTTTACGTTTGTAATTCCAAGAAAACATTTTTATTCTTTGATCTTTCCTCCTCCTCCACCGCGGCATGTGCATCATGTAGGTCTTGGAGAATAGTGAAGAGCTTTGATAGTCCATCTACTTTCTTCTTGTCTGTAAGATCAAAACAGTCCTTTATTTATGAGAAGCTGCCAGAGAACAAAGGGCACATGTGAGTGGTGTTTTAACATGGACACTAATCATTAAATAAAAATGAAGAAAGAAAGCAGTGTTGTTTTAGCATTATTTATAGATTATTATAATATTTATTGATATTTACAATTAGCTTTTATTTTTATATTTTCGGGTTTCATTTTTTTAATTTTAGTACTTTTTTATTCGTTTTTTTTTTTTAATATATATATTTCTATTTAGCTTGAATATTATTTATTTTGGTTTTAGTAATTTTAATACTTAAAGGTGACATATCATGAAAATCGGACTTTTTCCATGTTTAAGTGCTATATTTTTCCATGTTTAAGTGCTATAGTCGGGTCTCCGGGGTATCTACCAAGTAGGAAACATGAAAAAGATTAACCTAGTAAATTATTAGAACGGAGTGTCTATTTACACATATCACATCGGAAAGGCATTTATTTTCAATAAAAATGAAGGAAATAATCAACAAGTTGAAAATAAAGTATCGGGTAGGGTTAGGGTAGGTGTAGGGAGGGCTTTATTGTCCCAATAAGGTGGCATCCATGTAATAATTTGAATTAAAATGATAATTTACACTCAATATGTCATTATTGCATACTGTTTTAGAATGTACTACAATACTGAGGTGCAGATAATTGCCACAATTTGCAATAAGTAGTACACAATAAACAGCAGAAAATCCTGCTATTCCTAAATAGAATCTATAGCTATTTGCACTTAGTGAACTTAGTTTAGTACTCACATGCCGTGTGACAGCCGCTTTCTGTGCGTGTAGTTCCACTCAAAATAGGCATTTTCAAAATGATATAATAAACGATCTGTGGGGTATTTTGAGCTTTTGAGCTGAAACTTCACAGACACATTCTGGGTACACCTGTCTTATATTCTCTTATATATTGCATCTTGTAAAAAGGGGCATAATAGGCTAATAGGCCTCCTTTAAACTTATTTCAATTGTCAAAGGCAACATTTCTAATTTTCCATTTAAATTTTCTATCCAATCATTTTTATTTCAGCTTTATTTCAAATACCTAAAATGTTTTGAATAGTTTTAGTTAACGATAACAATACAGAAAGAAAGCAGGCTTGAAAACTTACCTCTTACTGAATCTGCTTCCTTAACTCCTTGCTGCTCTCTCAACTTATAATACTTATCTCTGCAAAGAAGTACAAGACATCGTTTTTAGAGACAAGAATAGAAGGAATTGAATTGTAATTAAATTTTGTGTTTGATGTCAATCCTTTCAGCTGACATAAATGTATACACAGGCCTAGTATGTTAAAGGCAGAGTAAGTGATTTTTCAAAAACACTTTATAAAACTGATTCGGGCCGAATCGCAAAACAAACTTGTAGCCAATCAGTACATTACCGCATGGCATGCTGGACACTACGCAGATGTTGGTAGATGAGCTGAGCCTCCAGATCTGGGTCCAATGGGTCATACCACTCCTGCAGGGTCACTCCATGCCTGGTTTTATCACAGCCTGGGTCTATGAACAAAGATCTTATCAGTACAGTCTAGTCAGGATTTTTCTTTTAATGAAATATACTTTTATTCAACAAGGACACAATAAACTGATGAAAAGTAATGGTAAAGACATCTGTGACCTTGGACCACAAAAGCAGTCATAAGGGTCAATTTATCGAAATTGAGATTTATACATCATCTGAAAGCTGAATAAATAGGCTTTCCACTGATGTATGGTTTGTTAGGACAATAGGAAAATATTTGGCTGAGATACAACTTTTTGAAAATCTGGAATCTGAGGGCGCAAAACAATCAAAATACTGAGGAAAATTGCCTTTAAAGTTGTCTTAGCGATGCATATTACTAATCAAAAATGAAGTTTTAATATAATTTGACAAAAATATCAGAAATTTACAAAATATCTGCATGGAACATGATCTTTACTTAATATCCTAATGATTTTTGGCATAAAAGAAAAATCAATCATTTTGACCCATACAATGTATTTTTGGCTATTGCTACCAATATACCCGTGCTACTTATGACTTGTTTTGTGGTCCAGGGACACATTTATAATTTTTTATGATATAATATTTCCATTACAAATAAATATTGTTCTTTTAAACATTCTAATCACCAGAGAATCATAAAATAAAATCTATGACAGTTTCCACAAAAATATTAAGCAGCACAATTGTTTTCAACATTGGTAATAGTAAGAAATGTTTCTTGAGCAGCATATTAGAATGATTCCTGAAGGATCATGTGACACTGAAGACACTGAGAGGTGCTAATAATTCAGCTTCACCATCACAGGAATACATTGCATATTACAAATTCAAAATATATTAAAAATCTTACCAATCCCCCAAAATGTTTGGTTATCAATATCTGCAGTACCTGACTTCTCCTTCTGATGGCAGCAGCTCCATCTGTCTGCTTTATAGATGCCAGGATGATAGCAGCTCATAGTGTTTGTGTTGTGACTGCAGGCTTTCCTCAGAGCTGACAGCCAGTGATTCAACTCATTTACACTCTACAGCCACACAGAGAGACAAAGAGTATGAAACAATGAGATATCAAATAACCCTTTTGAGGGTTTTCAGGGCTCATTCTTATAAGCTCAACAACAACAAACAAAAATCTCAGTCAGTGTCTATGAATAGCCACATCCTCGATTTATTTGTGAATTCAGTGCAACACTAACTTTGCAGTCGAGGTACAGGGTCTCCTGCAGGCCAGAATCTTCACTTGAGATGATCTGCATGACGTTAGCACTGCCGAAGCACTTCTCCTCCACCTTCTCTACCGCCCGGATCTTTGGCAGCGAAATAAACGAGCTCTTCTGCAGATTCAGAGACCACAGTCTACTTAATTTATCTTACATACTGTATGGGTGTTTCTATAGACACTTTTGGCTGCTTTTAGAAAATAAACTCGTATTTCATCTCAAGTATGCATTTACACTGTAACCAGGCACTGTAACCATCTTCTGAAAAACAGTTGATCGTGATGGAAATAATGCAAAATATTTGAGGGAATTCATATGGAATATTTTGACATAACATTGAATGATCTTTACTTAATATCCTAATGATTTTTGGCATAAAAGAAAAATCAATCATTTTGACCCATACAATGTATTGTTGGCTATTGCTACCAATATACCCGTGCTACTTATGACTTGTTTTGTGGTCCAGGAACACATTTATAATTTTTTATGATATAATATTTCCATTACAAATAAATATTGTTCTTTTAAACGTTCTAATCACCAGAGAATCATAAAATAAAATCTATGACAGTTTCCACAAAAATATTAAGCAGCACAATTGTTTTCAACATTGGTAATAGTAAGAAATGTTTCTTGAGCAGCATATTAGAATGATTCCTGAAGGATCATGTGACACTGAAGACACTGAGAGGTGCTAATAATTCAGCTTCACCATCACAGGAATACATTGCATATTACAAATTCAAAATATATTAAAATGGGGGAAACAATTAATTAATAATACTTCACAATATTACCTTTTTTACTTTATGTTTCATCCAATAAAAGTATTTTTGGTGAGCAAAACAATCTTACCAATCCCCCAAAATGTTTGGTTATCAATATCTGCAGTACCTGACTTCTCCTTCTGATGGCAGCAGCTCCATCTGTCTGCTTTATAGATGCCAGGATGATAGCAGCTCATAGTGTTTGTGTTGTGACTGCAGGCTTTCCTCAGAGCTGACAGCCAGTGATTCAACTCATTTACACTCTATAGCCACACAGAGAGACAAAGAGTATGAAACAATGAGATATCAAATAACCCTTTTGAGGGTTTTCAGGGCTCATTCTTATAAGCTCAACAACAACAAACAAAAATCTCAGTCAGTGTCTATGAATAGCCACATCCTCGATTTATTTGTGAATTCAGTGCAACACTAACTTTGCAGTCGAGGTACAGGGTCTCCTGCAGGCCAGAATCTTCACTTGAGATGATCTGCATGACGTTAGCACTGCCGAAGCACTTCTCCTCCACCTTCTCTACCGCCCGGATCTTTGGCAGCGAAATAGACGAGCTCTTCTGCAGATTCACAGACCGGAGTCTGCTTAATTTATCTTAGATACTGTATACTGTATATGGGTGTTTCTATAGACACTTTTGGTCCCCTTTAGGAAAAAAAAAACTCTTCATCTCAAGTATGCTCCTACACTGTAACCAGGCACACTAACATTCGAAAAACTGTTGGTAGTGATGTAAATAATGCAGATTATTTGAGGGACATTATTAATTTGTACTAAATTCATATGAACTATTTTGAAATAATATTGAAATAGTTTATTTCATCATTATTATTGTTAACAAACTATTGAAAACATTTTAGTTAATTGAAATAAAGCTGAAGTAAACTAAAATATAAATAGTAGATGAAAAATGGAATTAATTTTTCATCTAATATTTATATTTTGTTAAATTTAGATTTATATTTTATTTATACTTAGAAATATTGCCTATGGAGCTCACTGAAATAAGTTTAAGGGGAAGCAAATAAATAAACCGGAAATAAATCAAAACTGAAACAAAAATAAATTAAATATAAATAGTCATATTTACAAAATAATAATAAAACAAATGACAAAAGCACATAACACAATTACTAAAAAATGAAACTAAAATTAAAATAAAAAATGTGAAAATATAAAATAAATGCTAATTCAAAATATCAATAAAACTATAACAGCATAAATATAGTAAAATATTAGTAGTGTAGAATGTCATAGTTTTAAAAATTGTAATGATGAAATAATATTTAATTGTTATTATGGATTTTATTATTTTATGATCAGACCTATACATAAAGGTTATTTGTAAGTAAAATAAAAAAACACATCCATTACGAGTCAGGAGTAATGTTGATCTCATAATAATAATAATAATGAATATTTTGCTGCTCACTTTAGAGTGCTGCGTCCGCGAGTACGACAGAGTGTCTTTATTGAGTGTGACATAGTACTTCTTAAAGGGTGATGTCATGGGCATGCACTTGTCCTTGGTCCTGTGAAGGAAGAGGAAGCCTTCTTTCTCCATAGAGCCACACTGGAGACTCATTCGTGTCTGAAGCTCAAGATCTGTTTTAAAAATAAAGCAAACAAGAGAGAGAGCAAGAGCAAGAGAAGTGAATAAAATTAGGGTCATGACTATCAGCTCCATCTCTTAAGGGTCTGTTCAGTTTTGGATGAACTACACAATTAAACTTGCAGCTCCAACAAGAAAATAAAATGGAGCTTAATTAGCTAAAGATTGATCAGATATGACACAGTCTCCAGCCAAGCACCGGGATCCACTCAATTTTTCATCTGATGACTAATTTAGCGCAGCTCACCCTCTGACTCATGGCAGTTGACCAGTTTAGTGATGAAATCTTTGAGTTGGGTGATGCCTTGCTGTATGGCTGGCTGCAAACAGACCATCCATGGCTCTTTAGAGCAGCATGCAAGAGTGTCCATATTCCCAATGGTCTGCACGGCCTGAGGAAACACACGAGGCAGTCACAATGACGTAAGATGGAATATGTTAACCGTAATGAGCTCTATGAATGTTCTGAGGTCATAATCCGTGACTATACTGTGACCTAAATAGTGGATGTTATTGCAGAAGTGAGTGCAACATGTATCCTCCACTAACTGAAAGGATCTGAGCTTGATTTGTGTTATATTAAAGTGACATAAAAGCTGGACAACGTGACTATGTAGATATGTTACTGTAGATATGTAGTAAAAGAATCATACTTTGGCAAGTAGCAGAAGTGTGCGGCTGGTACGGGCATCAGCATGTTTCTCTCGAAGGTGAAATAGTTTTGGGGACATAATGGCAGGTGAGATGAACCGCAGGCCCAGGAAGCGGGTCACAGAAATGAACTTCACCTTC
>NW_015648505.1:777574-780344 GCF_001515625.1 Sinocyclocheilus rhinocerous
GCACACTAACATTCGAAAAACTGTTGGTAGTGATGTAAATAATGCAGATTATTTGAGGGACATTATTAATTTGTACTAAATTCATATGAACTATTTTGAAATAATATTGAAATAGTTTATTTCATCATTATTATTGTTAACAAACTATTGAAAACATTTTAGTTAATTGAAATAAAGCTGAAGTAAACTAAAATATAAATAGTAGATGAAAAATGGAATTAATTTTTCATCTAATATTTATATTTTGTTAAATTTAGATTTATATTTTATTTATACTTAGAAATATTGCCTATGGAGCTCACTGAAATAAGTTTAAGGGGAAGCAAATAAATAAACCGGAAATAAATCAAAACTGAAACAAAAATAAATTAAATATAAATAGTCATATTTACAAAATAATAATAAAACAAATGACAAAAGCACATAACACAATTACTAAAAAATGAAACTAAAATTAAAATAAAAAATGTGAAAATATAAAATAAATGCTAATTCAAAATATCAATAAAACTATAACAGCATAAATATAGTAAAATATTAGTAGTGTAGAATGTCATAGTTTTAAAAATTGTAATGATGAAATAATATTTAATTGTTATTATGGATTTTATTATTTTATGATCAGACCTATACATAAAGGTTATTTGTAAGTAAAATAAAAAAACACATCCATTACGAGTCAGGAGTAATGTTGATCTCATAATAATAATAATAATGAATATTTTGCTGCTCACTTTAGAGTGCTGCGTCCGCGAGTACGACAGAGTGTCTTTACTGAGTGTGACATAGTACTTCTTAAAGGGTGATGTCATGGGCATGCACTTGTCCTTGGTCCTGTGAAGGAAGAGGAAGCCTTCTTTCTCCATAGAGCCACACTGGAGACTCATTCGTGTCTGAAGCTCAAGATCTGTTTTAAAAATAAAGCAAACAAGAGAGAGAGCAAGAGCAAGAGAAGTGAATAAAATTAGGGTCATGACTATCAGCTCCATCTCTTAAGGGTCTGTTCAGTTTTGGATGAACTACACAATTAAACTTGCAGCTCCAACAAGAAAATAAAATGGAGCTTAATTAGCTAAAGATTGATCAGATATGACACAGTCTCCAGCCAAGCACCGGGATCCACTCAATTTTTCATCTGATGACTAATTTAGCGCAGCTCACCCTCTGACTCATGGCAGTTGACCAGTTTAGTGATGAAATCTTTGAGTTGGGTGATGCCTTGCTGTATGGCTGGCTGCAAACAGACCATCCATGGCTCTTTAGAGCAGCATGCAAGAGTGTCCATATTCCCAATGGTCTGCACGGCCTGAGGAAACACACGAGGCAGTCACAATGACGTAAGATGGAATATGTTAACCGTAATGAGCTCTATGAATGTTCTGAGGTCATAATCCGTGACTATACTGTGACCTAAATAGTGGATGTTATTGCAGAAGTGAGTGCAACATGTATCCTCCACTAACTGAAAGGATCTGAGCTTGATTTGTGTTATATTAAAGTGACATAAAAGCTGGACAACGTGACTATGTAGATATGTTACTGTAGATATGTAGTAAAAGAATCATACTTTGGCAAGTAGCAGAAGTGTGCGGCTGGTACGGGCATCAGCATGTTTCTCTCGAAGGTGAAATAGTTTTGGGGACATAATGGCAGGTGAGATGAACCGCAGGCACAGGAAGCTGGTCACAGCAATGAACTTCACCTTCTGAGGAAACATATACAAACAGGTCATGAAAGTAGCTTAAATATATTTCCAGAGACTTTTTTTTTTTTTTACCTTTTTAAACATATGTGTGATCTTTCATGTCAAATCTTTTAATTTATTCAATAAATTAGATTAGAATATTAATACACTACAGGGCTGGTACAATCAATTGAAATCAGAATGAACACAATTCATCTTTGCACTGCATTAATGCATTATTCTGCTATTACAATTTCATGATTCACGTTTAATAGTAAAAATATACGATTTTGTATAAAATATGAAATAATTGGAAAAAAAAACAGTAGGTGGTGGCAAGTCACTGTCTTAATGAGTGAGCCATTAAATAATTCAGCTGATCGTTCAAAGCAGCCAATTTATTCAGAAACGAAGCAAGTGACTGACTTTATGAGTGAGTCGTTGAATCAGTCAACCAATTCATTTAAAAATGCAGATTCATTCAGTAACAAAACACTGCTGTGAGCTGCTCTGAGACATGCAATGGATCAGCTATGGCTTTGTTTGGAACTATTTTTATTGGCGATATAGAGCAAAAACAGACAGTTTTGAGTTAAAAATGTAAGGCACTGAATGTTAACTTCTTGCTTATTGAACTGTTTTATAAAAGTAATATTACATTTGTAATTTTGCTGATATTTGAGAAACACAGCACTCTTGCTTGTGTGGCATTACACTCTAAAAATGATTTTTCTAAGTTGGAGTACATTTTTACAAGATAATACCATGTTTAATGTAATACTGTGTTCACATGTTTAATTCAGTGTGTTACTTGTTGTTTATTTGTAATTATTTGTAGAATTTAATAGCAATTTCTAAGTGAAAACTGTTTTCAAGTAAATCCACCATTTTTTCAGTGTATATCATATGTTTTATATATTTATATACACATAAGAATTTTGTTGTCATTTCCCCCCCAATCCACTAATAAATTTGCCCCTACATACAACGTATTTACTTAATTGATTACTTAACCCAAAACAATCTGGAAATAAAGGTGACTTTACAGGTTTTAACCTCTTAACTGTCAAACCCCCCCCCCCCCCC
>NW_015648505.1:780374-842765 GCF_001515625.1 Sinocyclocheilus rhinocerous
CTTCGACGGCTTTCAGCCTCACCCTGCTTCATTCTACTATGTTAATAAATCATTAGCTCATCCATGAACATGATTTCTGCCCGAGTCCCGTCGGATTGCATCGGTTGTGGGGATGAAGACGATAACTTCCATGATTCCACACTCAGTCAAGGCATCATCAAACTACGCCTTTGATTCTTTGTTTATTTTGAATACGCGCCCTCTAGCGGCGAAAATTACATATTGTGCCTTTAAATTGTTATAATTCATGAACGCTTTTGAATACAGACGTAAGGTTGGTCTCTTTTTAAAGAAGACAATTAGCAGATTATTGCAGAAGTGAAATCATTTTAAAAAAATGAAAGTAAAAAAAAAAGTTATAGAAGTTTAATTTTACTGTAAAGAAAATGCACTGTACTATTTTTATTTTATTTTATATAAAATAAATATTTGTCAAAACAGGTTTTAATCCAAATTTGGCATAAAATTAAAGCCATATGTTTAAATAAGTTGTGTTCCAAATTTGAAGTTGATATAAAAAAAATTGAGGTTACTATGCAATTTTGTTTAGGCGTTATACCACAAACAGCCACCGGGTGCCATCCAAACTCCATTGGATTTTTTTAATACATTTTTCTGTCACAAATGTATAAATTTCTCTCTCAGTATTACTCCTATCATACCAAATATGGAATCTTGAGACTCAGGCCTTTCCGACGATATGTATTTTGTCAAGATTCTAAAAAGTTTCGATTCCAAAAGACCGTAATACATTTTGTAATATGACACGCCGCACTAAGGGGGAGGAGCCCGCTAAAAGATTTTAAAGTACCATTTCTATGGTAACGCAATGTCCGATTTCAAAACGGTTTTCCCAAGATGAATTTTGAGGTTTTTAGCTTTCAAGCTTTCAAATGATATATAATATATGATGATTACTAAAACATGTGATAGGAAACGAATAGAATTTTTGTGACAAAGGTCAGAGCTCCTGTTATGGTGTATATGTTTTGAGGTGCACTCTTGTCATAAATTAATCTATTACTGCTCCTACATAATTTTTAACAACAAACAGTGGTAAAATATCTGTTTAGGAGTCTTAGACCTTTCCAACGATATATAGTTTGTCATGATTAGCTTTGGATTTAATTTTAATATATTGAAGTAAACTTAGGTGTTCTGCTAGCGGGACAGTGAGAGTTAAGGGGCTAAACAACATGAGGATGAGCAAATGACAAAAAATGTATGTTTGTGTGAACTATCCTTTAATGTCTCATTTTAAAATGGTACTGTGACAAACTATGAACTGTGTTACAGGTACAAAATAGTCAAAGTAGTCCACCCATAAATCTGCATTATATTCTAGTAAGGCCTGTCATCAGTGTAAGTCTATGGAATTTTTGGGGCAAAAATGGGCAACTAAATCAACTGAAATTTGGACATATTTACATTTTTAGTGAATTGTCAGGACACTAGGACACACCATGAGAACCCATACTGTTCCAGGTGAACTTTTAAGTATAATTTTTGAAAATGTACGTGACTGACCCGGTACTCTGGGTCAGGGAAGCGTTCCTGAACCCTGAGGTAGAGTTGATGGAAAACCTGGCAGATGAGCAGGGGGCAGTAGGAGGCCGACTGCAGGATGGAGGTAAGAAGCTCAGACAGGTACGACTGCAGGAGGCTGGAGCTCTGCTGAATAATATCAGACTCAGTCTGCTGACGGTGCAAACCTGCACACCTATAATACCAAAAGACCCAGGAAAAATTCAGAGTAAATGACCTTTACAAACCATGAAAAGTCTAATTGGAAGTAGGAGTCATCCATTTTTTTGTCTTACCCTGCCTCTTTCAGTTCTACTTTACTTGGGTCCAATTCTACATATTTCTTTTCTTCAAAGATTCGGTTTATTATCGGGCCCAGAAGCCTGTGCAGATATTGCATCCCAGCCACCTGCCGTGAGAGAATGAAGACAAAGGTGCCTTTGTGTAATATTGCATATAATCACATTATGAAAACTGCTGGAATAAAATATAATAAAACAGCAGGAGGATTAAGCTGGAATAGATCTGCAACACAGCAAAACTGATGCTTAATTTAACATGAAATCCAAATTAACATATTTACTGATTCATGTTTGTCTTTACAAACTTTTCTCAAAATGTGTGCAGTTCTTAACTACAATAAATGTCATTAGGCGTGTTTCCATTTCCATTACATAAAAAAATCCATTAAATTGAAATTGCGAATTGAAAATACGCCTAATGGAAACGCGTCAATTTCGCCAAAACGCCCATATATCGCAAAAAAGTTTTTACGCTCGCATGAGGTGGTTTTTCAGGCAATGCGATAAAGGAATAATTCGCAAAACTGCAATGGAAACGGGCTTTTCGCATTTACAGGTCACATGGCGTATGTAAAAATCATGATCATTCGTCAGTGTAGCCTACTATAACCTCCAAGAAACACTTCATACGTGGCCGGTCTCCAGTATAAGGGGCTTTCCTACCATTAATGCTTAGACAATTTACACTGCACACGTCTGCGGTGCAGTGTGGCTCTGATACGGCCACTGAAGCTGATTACGGCCACTCTAGTCAATGCTTGTGTTTATTCCAGCCGCGCCACGCACGTTTCTGAAACGGCTCTCTGTGCTGCTTCTGTAAAGATACACGCTTACGCCTCCTTTGAATAAATATAGTCAAAATCCGTTAAAATCCCACCCAAATCCGTTGCCATGATTTATCGCGAGAGGCAAAAGGTTACGTTTTAGTCGCATAACATTGGTTAATGGAAACGCCGTCATTTCGCAATACTTTTTTTTATCGACATTTATAAAATATCTCCAAAGTTTTGCGTAAATCTGTAATGGAAACGCGCCTAGTGAGTATCAGACTTCATGCTGCAAGTCAAAAGTCTGGATTTCATATTCAATTGAAATCAGTTTAAAGATTTCAGCATAATTATTACACATTCGACACATATTAGGGCGATCAGTCTTCCTTGTTTTGGGGACAGTCCTGGTTTTTGACACATAACACGGCTTGAACAGGGAGTGGGACTGTTTTACACAGTATTTTAAACATTCCCGAAAGTTCAAAATAATAAGTCTACTTAGGGGTAGTAAAGATTCATTTCCAAAAGCACAAACATTAAACAGCATTTGAAAAGTGTAAAAAAGGTGTAATTACTGTATACAGTAAATTCACAATTTGTGAAAATAAAAATATAATACAATTTGAAAATGTTAGATAGTGACATTTTTTGTTGAATTTCATATTTTTGTTGAACTAGTTTTGGTCAGTTTGATACACAAAAATGTTAATAATTATTATTAATAATAATAGTGACACCACAACAATTAAAAAAATATTGCACATGTTTTTTAATTCATAGATCATATCAAATTCAACAAAATTCTGTTGTTATTTTTTTTTTACCACTGAACTAGGATTTCCCTGGTTTAAGAAATCATGTGGATTATATTATATAAGCATATTTACCTTCAAAAATGATTCCATAGACTTGGATGCTAATGAATTACTGCGGAATAGTGTGTTGGGTTCAGCTGAAGAAAAACAAACAAAATCATAGCATCAATAGCATGACAGTGCACATAGGATTTAGAAAGCTCCTTACCAGTATGGGTGCTACTAAAATAAACAGGTAATTCACACGTATATGTTTCGTGTTTGTTTGCTTACTAGTCTTTTCCAGCTCCAGTTTGAACAGAACATCCAAAAACTCCTTGACAAGCCCTTGACCCAAAAACAGCTTCACTAGATTATTAGCTACTTCCTGTCTGCTCTCTGCTGTAGTGGTCTCATCAATCAGCATGATGAAATCAGGGAAGTTGCCCTACAATTAACACAATCATTTCAGTCACAAATGAGGTTATGCTTAAAATTAACTTAAGATATACACAATGCAACACTGTGAGCTAAAACCATAACACATTAACTACAAAAAACATGCTTGCTTGATTGCTTGTTCTACTGTGCAACATTTTAAAGGTACAGTACACCCCAAAAAAGAAAATTCAATGGTCCTTTCCTCACCCTCGTGTTGTTCAAAACCCATATGACTTTGGAACACAAAAGGTACAGAAATGAGCAGATAGAAAAATTTACCATATATTTCTTTTGTGATCCACAGAAAGAAGAAAGCCATTGAAATTCGGAACAACATACTGTAAGTGCGAGTAAATGATGTGAGAATTTTTGGGTGACCTGTCCCTTTAACATGAGCAGGCACGAATAAAGTATCCATCGCATGCATACAAATGAGATCAGATAACAACGAGTGCCACATTTCACAATCCATACACCAAATTATGTCTTGTTATCTTGTTACGAGGAATATGCCATGTGAATTTAAGAGATAATGCACAGGCATATTCCCTGAGATAAGGTTCAGTCCAAATGGCATCAGACTCACGTTGAGCTGAGAGCCGACCGACTGGCTGAGTAGCTCTGTGAGTGGCTTGTAATGGCTGGATGGCAACACAACCTCGTCTCGAAGCCGTAGCTGCAGACGCAGAGAACCCAGAGTTCCTCTAGGAGAGAATGAGAGAATCGCAGCAATACTAAATTATGTTACTGACATATAGTGTCTTCACTTTTTGGATTAAAATGTGATTTTAATGTTTGATTGATGAAAAAACTGTGAAAAAATATAATTAACCTTTAGTTTCACCTAAGAAAACATTCTGTGAGGGCTTACTCATAATGAAAAAACACAGTGAAACCTTTCCAGGAACTAAAACTCAGCATGGCAGACAAACAATATTACCCAGAATGACTCCATTAAGGACACTGCTTTGTTCAGTGATACATAAAAAAGCCAAACAGTAAATGTTATTACTGTGAATGTGGGTGGCTGTGTTTTCTAGCTCTGTCATGATGGAACAGAAAATGAGGACACCGTGGCAGCCCAACTGAAAAACACAATATTGCGGCAAGCATTTGAAGACAATTTGGCTTTAGAAATGTATGTTTCACACTAAAGTAAAAATGGCACTCGGTTTATGCAGACCGCAGCCGCACAATCCTCAAAACAAGCTTGCAAACCTACTGCCCACGTAGGTGGCATCCAAATCACCATAAAAACTCTTGAAACACTTTATAAGTAGAACACGGCAAACCACACTAAAAACACTCCACAGGGAAGACATGAGTCTCATTTCATTTCAAAAGACTTTGACTTTAGCATGATGATAAGGTAATGGTGAAACATTCTAACATACACAGTTCACACAAATATTAGGTAACAGGAAAATAATCTGTTTTGAATTTATATATTTAATTGATTTTGGAGTAATATTAATATATTTCAACCATGACAACTCTCAACTCTCAAGTTTTAGCATGTTAATGGATATGTCTTGACAGGCTAAATCTGCCACACACACTGCTGTAGAGCAAATGGACTTGCTACTGCCAACAGATGCACAGACATGCTGCTGTGAAAATGTAAAATATGCTGCTGCATGAATAGGCATATATAAATTCCATAGCAGATCTAGATAGGTGGAGCTAGGGGAGGTGGAGGGTTTCAGAGGAACTTTGATGCACTGCAGGACCAGCTTGCAGCGAATACTGAACAAGACTATTTAAATGTTGAATAAGGAATCTCATTGGCTGCATAATCAGCAGAGGCCAATCAGCTTGTGCCATGTAGTAAATAATGTAATTGCTGTCACATTGCATGTGAAGGACCTATGAGCCTGCACCATCTAGAGCCTCATGACTGAACTAGATATTTGAACTATTTTATGAATACTACTACTAATATATTTATTTAAACAATTATTAATAGCATTGACTTTGCAATAAACGGTAATATTAAGTTTATTATTAAATTAAAATAAACAGAAAATGTATTTCTAATTATCATTTTGTTGGTCTCATCCAAAATCTTGGAATTCTTTGGAATTCTTTTCTATGCTGCATTAAGAAGTTATTTCAGAAAGCGCCATAATTAAAGAGATGTAAATATAAATTTACTATCCTTTTAAGTTGCATACATTTTTGAACATTTTTATAGGCCTATGATGACTTAATATACTGCCTCCGCACAGCACACAAGGTTTCAGTCTGTTGAGCATCAGCATTTTGTTTTCACACCAAACAAGCAGAAACTGATGCTGTGTTTACTTAACCACAGTTATATGTATTTTGAACAGCATAATTAGTGCTTTCATAGTGTAAATAGTATTGTGACCTATTTTCTCTTTGATTGCTCTACATGTAGAACTCACAAACCACAAGGAAGTTTGCAAGAGTTGCACCTACTTAATTGACAAAGGGTCCAAGGTACAAGAAGGGACAGAAAATGTCAGAAGCCCTGGAGAAAGGGGTCTAAAAATATCCAATCTGTTATAGTCTCCTCTTGGGGTGAAATTCATCCCAGGCCCATTAAATCAAGATACTGCTATAATGAATGAGCAAATTACTCAAGACTTAAAATAAAGGTTTACCTTTAAAGGGATAGTTCACCCAAAAAGAAATTTTCTGTCATTATTTGACGGGAATTCCCATAGTATTTTCAATTTGGGTAAACTGCTTTTATCACATTGATTCATAAAACACTCCACACTGAAATGTGGCACACAAACTGTTAAAAATGGACTGGAATTATCTAACATTTCCTCTTATTTATTTATTTATTTTTTCGAAAGATTAAGAAAACTAGATTTGTCATTATATGACCCTCTCAAAGCTTTGTTTTTTCCAAATAGCATTAATATTTTGTAACTTGCACATGCAGTCACTCCATACACCACATGCTCTCTCACTGTAAAGATGGGTAATACTCAAGGGAAGGTGGGAATTGGAAGAGAGTATCTGTGTGTGTGGTGAGTGCCGCCATAACAGCCAGTCACTGAACAGCAGGCAACAGATGGTAGGCCGTCAAAAATCCAATCAGGAAGAAGATGGTGAGGGAGTGAAAAGAGAAGAAAGAGAAAATAAACAAAAACAACAACAGCTTGATTTGTTCACTGAGATGAGAGCGGATCACCCAAGGGGAGCCAGAGATTATAGAAGCTTAATGGGAAACTTTTCATCAGGATGACATCAGAATGAGTAAAAAAAAACCTTCCTAAAGAAAAATCACAAATAACATCAGGGACATCCTAACGAAGCATGAAGATATATAAAAATATATAAGTTATAAAAATATAAATAAGTTAATAACTATATATTTGATTATGCAAATATATACAGGGCCATGATGACTCAGAGACAAGATTATCAAACAATGCTTTTTTTGCTATTGCATGTGGGCAAAAAAAATTCAACCCTACAGTCAAATAATCCTTTGTTCAGGATTGGCTGTGACATTTTAATTCCCATCTTGTTTTTTAAATCTGGTCAGAGTAGAAAAAAGTAAAAACTGTTTAGCAGGAACAGATGGTCGTACATCAGCATATTCAAAGCAGCCTAAACCTGCCAATTTTGAAAACAAAATTGTGGTAGCATATTTTATAATATAGTTTAACATTCTTAAAATATAGCGAAGTTTAAAACCAGCTTTTTGGTTTACCAAGGAACTGTCGATATCAGTTTAATATTACAGCAGTCATTTCAATGTTCTTGAGTCTTCTATATTAAATAGTTAATGTAACGTTTACAGACATAAATTACCATTAAAATATTGGTCTTACTGAGGTGGGGTTTTTTTTAAAGAGTTGAATACTTTTATTCAGCAAAGATGCTTTAAATTGTATAACTGCACAACTGATAATACTATTTTCATTTTTTCATTTTATTTCGAACAAAGCACAATATAAAACAAAATATATAAACACAACAAATATGTTGCAGCACCAAAGAAAAACCACGTCCCAAAGACGTTATAACAAATGTCCGAAAAGGAGCGGGATGAAGCAAAAGCGTATTATTTTTCCCACCCCGTATACAATTCCATACCGTTCCAGTATATCTTTTAATATATTACATCTTCATATTTTTATATGATCTTCGTATCTTTATATATTCCTTACAAAATAACAAATCCACAATAACTTAAACACCAACCAAATGGTTTTTATCCAAAACAACCAGTCAGCCCACAATCACCCATCCTAATGCAATCAACATTATTTCTCCATAATAAGAAATGTTTCTTGAACAGCAAATCAGCATATTAGAATGAGTTCTGGAGGATCATGTGACACTGAAGACTGGAGAAATTATGCAAAAAAATTGGCTTTGAAATCACAGGAATAATATATATGTTAAAATAAAATAGAAAACAAGTATTTTGAAATTTTAATAATATTTCACAATAGTACTGTTTTTACTGTATTTTGGTCAAATAAATGCAGCATTAGAAATGTCTTTCAAAAACATGAAAATAATCGTACCAACCCCAAACTTTTAAACAGTGGTGTAGATTAACATCCATTAGTAAAAATCAATTATTATAAGGGCCCAAGTCCCTTTTAATAGCTCGAAAATCTTAAGATTGAAGTATCATATTGAAACTCCAAAATTTAAAGGCTAAGGTTCATATGAAGTTATTTCAAAAGTCCATCAAAATGTTACATTAGTTTTGGGTTAGTGTTTCAATAATATCTGTCCAATTGGTTTATATTAATTTATATTAGTTAATATTAATATATTCATATTTATATTAATATTAGTTTATATTAATTAATATGAATTGGTTTATTATTGGTTTATATCTAAACAATTACATTTGTTCCTATACTTCTATTTCTGTATATAGTACATTATTTAATTTTTCTTTTTTTATTATATTAGTGTTATATTACATCCCTACTGTGTTATTCCTATGTATGTCTGCACTATCATGTATGTCTGCACTATGTTTGTACTTTCTTCTACACTGGAAGCTCCTGTCGTCAAGTCAAATTCCTTGTGTGTGTAAACATACTTGGTAATAAAGCTCTTCTGATTCTGATTAGGTCAGAGGGTCAAATTACAAGAGTTTGAAATGAATAAAAGATGTTAACAGAGGTTAACCAAACAATTTAGGTTAATTCCCATTGACTTGGGAACTGTCTGGTCAAAAAATATAACTGAAGTAAACAGAATCTGAAAGTATTTGGTTACCAACATTCTATCTTCTCTTGAGTTCGACAGAAGAAAGAAAGTCAACATGAGTGTGAGTAAATGATGATAGAATTTTCATTTTTAATTCTGGAAATACTCCTATTATTTTTTATCTCTAGGACCCCCTCAACTTAAGGACAATAAAGTCAAACTGTGAGCCAATCTCAATGGAACATGCGGGTTAATCCTGAAATCATGGATATACAGTCCATGTACATCCTAAATACAATCCCTTGGCCTTTAAGAAGATATATGAATATGGAATGGTCCAACATTTTAAATAATAAAAAAAGTCTACATATGACACTCAAATGCCCTTATCTGCTACCGACATTTACATAATATTACACCTTGTCTACAAACATTGTGTAGAGGTGCTCAAGCCTGATCCATTTATCCGTGTAGAAGTGGAGTTTGAACTACGTGACTCGTAGAAGGATTTAGACAGTAAGTTCTTCAGCACAATCATGTCAAGTGAATGAATAAATGAACGAATGAATGAATGTCAATGACTCCTTTGCCCATGTGGACACAAGTCTGTCACACTGACACGCTGTGTCCCCAAAAACACTCTCTGTCTTAATCTACCCACAAACTCAACACAAGCTCTCAGATGACGCATAGCTTTTATCATCACCCAACCGAATCCCCCTTACTGGAGTTTTTACATAAGCCTTTCCATCCCACTCCTCCTGTGCCAGCTTGAGATATAATCCCCACTGTCAATCCACGTGGCCAAATGATCTCTTATGGGTGGAGAGGAGGGATGGGTGGAGGGGAAAATCGAGCAAACGAACAGAAAAAAATCCCAGGATTTAGCCAGGGAAAGGATTAGTACTTCCTGTCAACACATGGAGCAGAACACACAAGCGTAACACTGCGAAAGCCTGGGAAGAGTGCGTAACAATCCTCCAATGTTAGCTCAGACTAATTCCCAGGGAAGTTGCACTTTTTTTTTTTTTTTTAGTTTTGTTATCCATTATATTTTATTGTCCTTCTGCCAATTGCTTAATGTGCTCTGCCACAGGCAACCGTTAAAGGTGAATATTTGTTGCTGTGGCAACCAAAGCTCAAGGTTTGCTTAGGCGGTGTGTATATTTGCCACAATTCCAAATACACTCACTCATATTCACTGTGTTTGGATTTGTCAGGCCCCAAGCGAAACCAGCCCTCCTCTTGCTGGGCAGACTGAAGCTTGTTGATGTTGAACAGGACCTGAAGGAAAACACATCAATTGATGTGACAATTAGCTGTCAAAGCAACCGAAGCTAAACACAGCAATTGGAACACTTATTATTGGGTGACAAAGGCAATGTCACAGTGAACATCTGTCAAACAGAGGCACAAACGCAATGTTATGAAACAGTGACTATGCTTCAATTGTTTAGGTAAATTCAGGAATTGCACTATAGTGCAATTAGTAACCAGCTATTACGTAACTGAATTAAATTTAAAATTTATTAAAAATAAATTTAACTGTAATTAAATTACAGTTACTTAAATTACAGTTATGAATGAAAATTCATTCTTTGCCACTAGGTGCCACTTTTGGAGCAGTAAAAATAGTGGTTTCCCCGGTAACACTGTACACAAAGCAGCACTGCGCTCACAAACGCTGCTTTATCAGGCATTACAGGCAAGATGAAATGGAAATGAAATCGACCAATCGGACCAATCACTGCAGATTAGCATCACGGGCAGTGTTGCCAAGTCCGCAGTTTCCCACGGAATTGGGCTACTTTAAAGGGGTCATATGATGCGATTTCAAGTTTTCCTTTCTCTTTGGAGTGTTGCAAGCTGTTCGTGAATATATAAGACCCCTAAAGTTGCAAAGACTAAAGTCTCAAACCCAAAGAGATATTCTTTATAAAAGTTAAGAGTCAACGACGCCCTCCTAAAACGCCTCGTTTAAACGCCCCCACATGTCTACGTCACTGTGTGGGAAGATTTGCATAACGCCGCCCAAATGTTCATGCAAAGAAAGAAGGTGTAACTTTATTGTTGCTGCCTTCGCTGCCGCCATGTCGTGAGGACGCTGTGTGTTTCGTTGCGAAAGCGAAAATACTTTGTTTGCGCGGGTTGTTTTTCATGTCAGCGGGTTGAAACGACCCCAATAACATGATATTAGCTCCACACCTGTTTCAGTTCTCCCAATTAAGTTTCTAGTACTTAAGTCCTCTGTTTTTCCCTGGTCCTTTGTCTGCTATTGTTTTTGTCTACGTGTTGTGCTACCCTTTGCTTCTTGATTCCTTCTGTTTCTTGTGTGGATATATAATTTGAAAGACTGTTTTTGGATTATTCCTGCGGTGTGTGCTTTTACTAGCACACTACTTGTTACAATCACACACACATATATAATATAATATAATATAATATGAAAAAAATAATGGTTTTGTGTTTCTGTTCCATTTGCACTTTTCCCAGCAAGCACTGGGGCATGAATAATTAATTGCATTGTTTGACTGTTTGCTTGTTTCATTTAAGTTATTGTTCTAAATATAAAGAGGACAAATGGAAATGACCAAAAACCTTTTTTTGTTCAGTGTAGGTCTATTTGTATGGAGCCATGAACATGACATGTGGAAGAAAAAATGAATATCGTGGCCATGAATTAAGAACATTCCCACAACCTATTAATTCATGACCATGTTTTAATAATTTGTTCCCTCATTCCCAGTTGTTTCAAATCATGTGCAGTTCTCCATCATTTAATGTAGCTTATATATATATAGCATGTGACGTGTGTGAATGACGTATTGTCTTTTCAGTTAATCGTGATGAAATAAAAAAACAACTTGGAATATAGTGCATGAGTTCTATGGACTCTTGTCATCATGATATATGTTTTCTTCAGTTTTTTTTTTTGGACTATGAACTGTCGTTGAATGGAAAAGAGCTGCATGACCATTTAAAAGTTATACTTTTGTGATCCACGGAGAGTACAGCACACTCATTTTGAACAATATGAGGGTGAAAAAATAATGACAGTTTTTATTTTAAACACACAATGTCGTACTAATTAAATGCTTTGTGATTTATTTTAAACTGAGACAAAGGTCAGCTTTAGAACATGAGGAAATCCTCTAAACCAAATCTCTAAATGCTCAAGAAAATGTCTGTACAGTCACCTTTCCCAGAAAGTCGTTTCTGCTGACCAGATCCCAGTCCCACACCTCCACACTCAAAAGGCTAGTGTCAGAAAGCGTCTCGTCCAGCTCAAACTCAAAACTCTCGTTCCACCGTGGGTAACAGGACTTTTTAACCACCTGGAGGAAGCAGGGTCATGGTAATCAGCAACAGACAGACAGATCTAAGTGTGTGGCAGATGAAATCAGAAATATACAGACACATCCTTACCGCGCTCTCATACGTTTTGCCATTGTATCTCACTCTGACAAAAGGATCAGAAGCCCCATTGCGATCCTTTTTTGCAAGATCTCTAGAAACCAAGCCGAAAGTACATAAGGCTATTAGAGGCAAATCCAAATGTAGCCTATGAAGATCAAATCTCTGAATCCCCATTCTAGCAGTCAATGCCTGATTCACACACAATGACATGTTTTTTTGTTTTTGATTCAAAATCTTTTAAATACATTGCCTAAATGGTATTTACACATCAAATTGCTAACCCAGGCTAAATTTCATGTGATGCTAGAGTATCTTGTTCCATTTTTCACACGGTTTAATTCAGACAAGTATACCTTTGGCACTAAAATTCAGTGTTTTTGTGGCACTAGCCATGCTAAATGGCTTGCATTCCTTCACTGATGCAGATGAAACACTCTATTAAAATAAAATACTAAGGGAACACTTTAGTATATGGACCAATTTTCACTATTGGCATGCCTATTATTAACATATTGGCTGTTTATTAGTGCTTCTAAAGCACATATTCTAATCCTACACAATACCTAAATTTAACAACCTTACTAATTAATAAACAGCAAGTTAGGAGTTTATTGAGGCAAAAGTCATAATTAATGGTTTGTTAATAGCAAGAATTGGACTTTAAAATAAAGTGTGACCACCACCAAAAATACTTCCCTAAAAATAAAACAAGAGTTTCCTATTCAACAGCATTAACATTTTGTCAGCATAGTATATGAACTTGTATTTTGTGTTGATTTTGTATTGTTTATATATTTTAATATATAGTTAAGGCCAATTGTTGTATTGCATTTATGCCGCCTGAAAACCTTAAAAAGCAAATTGTGACACTTTATAACAAGGTCTTATTTGTTAACTTTAGTTAAAGCATTAGTTATGAACTAACTATGCCAATACTGTATATATTTTTACAGCATTTATTAACCTTTGTTAATGTTAGTTAATAAAAGTAACTTATTAACTAATTTTAACAGATACAACTTTTGATTAAAAAATGTATTAGTAAATGTAGAAATTAACATTAACTAAGATTAATAAATGCTGTAGAAATATTGGTCATTGAAAGTTCATAACTAGTTTTTATTTCTAAATATTTATTTCTCACATCTAAAATAACTAAAAGAATCATACTAAAAGAAATGTAAATGTAATCATTAAGGAACCGGAACTGCTTAAAGGAATCAGAACCAGAACTGTTATATACTTTACAATTCCCGTCCATCGATTGATAAATGGATATACAGATCATTAAAGATGCACGAAAACAAACAAATAACTAAATAAGTTTCTGTCACAAATCATTTGCCGCTCCTCAAAGTTCCTCACCTTGCCTCTAGGACTTGGCAGCACAGTTTTCGTGGAATATCTCCATCTCCCAGCACCGAAATCTGGAGGTGAATCTCCCCTTGCACCTCCTCATCTGGGTCAATCTCTGTTAGGTTCATCCATCCATCTACACCTAAACAAAAAATGACAAGAATCTGAAAAAGGAGAGTTCATATATCTGCCGTTGACGTTGATATGAATTATTTAGCAGGCAATCAAGTCATGGTAAGTTCAAGGACCCTAAAGCGATCTAGTTCACAGTGCCATACAGGAGCAGAATTCAGAGCAGTATTATTATGGCTTCTACTGCTCCATAACATTACTGTATACCTGCAAACACACCCATATGACCTGATAGGAGAAAGTCAGTAAACATACGCATGTAGGCCTACAGTTGGGATAAATGTAATATATCATGTCCCTCCTCAGTATCTCTGGCTTTAAGAGGCTTAGGGTAATAGAATTAATGGCCTTGCTGTATTTCTACAGAATAAGCTTATGGTAGACCAAGAGTATTTACTGTTGGATGTTCATTAAATGTGCTCTCAAATCTAATTCTTTATTCAGCATATTCAAACTGCTGTGTCACAATCAGTCATGTAACACACAAAGATGTACATTTCAGAGTTTTGGTGAAAGGGAAGGGATGTAGTGAATAATTACTTAAATAAAATGTGTGTAGAAATATGTGTACATAAAACAAGCCATACTGCATATTCTTTTCTTTTCCACAAGTCCACCTAATGTTAGTATATGACCATCATAAAAGTAACTAACTTTCTTTGAGGTATAGGCATTTAAATTACTTAATCCAAAGTGACTCAAATTAAACTAAAGATTCATAATTCATGCATGTATTCTGTGGGAAATTATGACTTTTATGTTTTACTGACTGAGCTACAGGTACACATTGTGTCAATGCAATTTCAGTTGTCTGATCAATAAAAAAAAGTTTAATATTTATGTTATTTTTATCTTTTCACTTTAGCCTTGCATGCAAGAAATACTGTCCCCATGATTAAGAAATTGCTCCTACAATTTATGTATTATTTTCCTTGTTTTAGGTAAATAATAGCCATGTTGTACTCATTTATTCCTTCACTGAAGTTAAAACATGGCCCTGATTTTAACTCAATTAAATTGAAGGAATAAAATGTGGAAAAAAATTAATGAAATGTGGCCATGATTGAACTAAAACAAGGGAATTAATTAATAAAGCATGGCCACAAATTAGTCATGGGAATTAATTCTTAATTTGTGGCCATGTTATTTATTTTTTCACATGTCATGTGTGGGGCTCCATACTTTAGAAAGCTTCTGTATTTAGGATATCAAGGGTAGCAGCCACGTTTAATATATTTCACTGAAAGACTGACTCAAGGACCATCAAACCACTCAGTCACTTTTGGCTTTCCTGATGTGGACATGAGGCTTGTTTATTCCTGTGGCCTGATAAGCAGGTTTTCCTCTCAATTAGTATTCCAGTGTATCACTCGTCAAGGTCCATTTTCCTTTATTGCTCTGGTGAGAAGCCCAAAAATAAATTGGGCCTGCCAAGGAAAACCGTTCCATTTAGCTGAATGGAAATAACGTTTCTGCTGCTTTCAGTTTATTCTGTGGAACTGAACATCATTATAGCATCTGATTATGCATACATTTCATATATTTGTTTGAAGCTCAGATGTAATTTGTATCTTCAATACACCAGACAATACTGCCAGATTTAAGAGAGAGAGAGAGAGAGAGAGAGAGAGAGAGAGAGAGAGATGACCTTAAGCATTCCAGGAAAATACTATTTGTTGTTATCCGGTATTGCTCAAAAGAAATAAATTGAAAAGAGAATGGAATGCAAAATCACTATAATAGCCTGAAATAGCACATTCTTCACTTCAATCATCCAACCACTTCACATGTCATGTGTGGGGCTCCATACTTTAGAAAGCTTCTGTATTTAGGATATCAAGGGTAGCAGCCACGTTTAATATATTTCACTGAAAGACTGACTCAAGGACCATCAAACCACTCAGTCACTTTTGGCTTTCCTGATGTGGACATGAGGCTTGTTTATTCCTGTGGCCTGATAAGCAGGTTTTCCTCTCAATTAGTATTCCAGTGTATCACTCGTCAAGGTCCATTTTCCTTTATTGCTCTGGTGAGAAGCCCAAAAATAAATTGGGCCTGCCAAGGAAAACCGTTCCATTTAGCTGAATGGAAATAACGTTTCTGCTGCTTTCAGTTTATTCTGTGGAACTGAACATCATTATAGCATCTGATTATGCATACATTTCATATATTTGTTTGAAGCTCAGATGTAATTTGTATCTTCAATACACCAGACAATACTGCCAGATTTAAGAGAGAGAGAGAGAGAGAGATGACCTTAAGCATTCCAGGAAAATACTATTTGTTGTTATCCGGTATTGCTCAAAAGAAATAAATTGAAAAGAGAATGGAATGCAAAATCACTATAATAGCCTGAAATAGCACATTCTTCACTTCAATCATCCAACCACTAAAATTAACAACAGAAATATGACATTCATACAGACGAATTTGTCCGCAAACAATCTTTTTAAAGTAAAGAACAGAACCAGGAAAAATAAGCTAAAGTCAACTAAATTGAACTAAACAGCTATTTTCTAGAAGCAATTTTTCCACTCATATAGTATTCATGCATTGAGACAGCTTCACTGAAACGAGGTATAGGAAGCATTGGCTGACAGTTAAAGGTCTGCCTCATAAATATGTTCAAAAACAGTGGCCTACACACACACACACACACACACACATGCACAGGGCCAACCTTTAAAGAGTCAAGGTCTCTGCTTCAAACAGATGCTGAGCCACTAGCCAAAGTCCTTTATAATAGCATGCATTCTTCCCTCATCTGCACATACAGGCTAAATATATGTATGTACATCTAGTATGAAGTGCTTTTAGCACATTGCTAATGTTTTTAGCACATCACTGGGTTTTTGCTACAATGCTTTGGGTGGCAATACTTTATTAAAAACCACATTACAGACATAATGTGACATGAATATCATTTGTTGTTAGGGGTGTGCAATATTTCATAAAAACAAATAAATAAATAAATATATATATATATATTATTTTTCTGATAATGATATTTAGACAATATTTTGCTAAGTGTTTTTGTGCTGGTACTTCGGTTTAGGCCTATCATGGACAGATGGTTCACGATGACTCACAAAGCTTTTCATATTCTTCATATTCTGTGCAGTGGTTAATTCGCAGCACTGACAAAAATGAACTTTTCCATTAAGAGGCAATTACTGCCCTATTAAATTGATTCCAATGGGCATTATTACCTTCATAAGGCCATTTTTATAACCTTGGTAAATGTATGAATCATATTTTAGGTCAATTCTTAAATGTAACCATTACATTCAATTAGAATAATAAGACACTTCAAATCAAATGAAATCAGTATCAACAAAATCCATTGTTGCACTGCAGAAGCAGCACAGAAGCTGCATCTAAAATAGCATTTAGGTGTTTCATTTATTAAGATGGAATAAATGCATTTACACTGCAATTCAATAATTCTGTAGGATTAATGTTTTAAAAATGTTAAATATTGAAATATAAAATGATTTATAACATGCAATGATATTTTAACTATGAGACTAAAACCAGTTGTAATGAGTGATTGTTAAACTCATTCATTCAAACGATTCATTCAAAACAGGTGATTCATTCAGAAACGAATTGATGATTTATTCACTGTGTTGCTCAGAAATGTGCAGCAGTTCTGCTGTGTCTTTGCTTGGAACTATTTTCATTTCGATGGTGTTTTGCTTTTTGAGCGACATTCTCAACAATGTCAGTATGCACATCCTTAAAACAACAATATCGCACACCCCTGTTAAACGGCTGCTTCAATAAAACAATTAACTGATCATTCTCCTTCAAGATGCACACCAAAAAATGCAGGGGGAAAATGCAAGTAAAATGATTTATCTAATATCTACTGTATCAGTGCTTGCACATTCTTCTTTATATCTCTATTCTAAGAATGTCATAATTAGAATGTCTATGAAAACCTGCATAATAAGCCACCGTTCCCCTTTCAGCTAATTATTACACACCATCTCACGCTGCTATCGGTGTGATTAGACTATGATTTGACTTATAGCTAACTTGAACGTTCACACCCTGTCAAACCAAGGGAAACTTGAGCGCAGGGCTATTTCTGTTCTCTGTAGAACGTGTCCTTTCACTAAATGCTATTTCAGAGCCCTTGGAGAGAAAGGTTATGTGAGGCCATTTGTTTGTTATAGCTGCAGAGAGAGTGAGGGTGAGAAGAGAACCAGCATAAAGAGTCATTTAAAAGTCAATGAAGGCTGACTTGAGTTACAGTTACTGTCAGATCAACAGATGCATCTTAGAGATTTATTGGCTCATTTTTTATCATATCATGCCTGGTTAGGACATGTACCCCATTAAGATTTAATGCTTTTGATAGAAGTCACTTATGCTCACAAAAGCTGCATTTGTTTGATTAAAAATACAATAAAACAATCGTATTATAAAACATTATTACAATTTAAAAACTTAAAATAGAGCAATTTTCTATTTTAATTACTGCTCCAAACTTCAGTGTCAAATAATCCTTTAGAAATCCTTCTAATATGCTGATTTGGTGCTCAATTATTATTAATGATTATCAATATTGATATCAATGTTGAAAACAGTTTTTGCTGTATAATATTTTTTTGTGGAAACTGCAGGATTCTTTGATGAATAGAAAATTCAATGAAGAGCATTTATGTGCAGTAGAAATGTTTTGTAACATTATACATGTCTTTACTGACACTTCAGATCAATTTAATCCATCCTTGGTGAAAAAAAGTATTCCCTTACTTTCTTTTTTTCTTATTTACCCCAAATTGTTGAATGGTAGTGTATCATGGCTTTCACAAATAAATAATAAATAAATAAATAAAATTAGCCATGAAAAACAGTTTTCAACACTGATAATGCTAAGAAATGTTTCACAAAATCAGCATATTAGAGTTTTGAGGGGTCATGTGACACTGAAGTACTGCTATCACAGTAATAAACATTTATAATTAAACAAATATATATTTGTAATATACAAATTGTAGGGAACCAGATAAAGAACTGTTACAGGCCAGATTTGAACCAGCACTACCCACACGAGAAGCAAAGCTCAATATGTTGAGAAGTGCACTACCTCTGACAAAACTGCTGCAGTCCTGAAACAAGGCTAGGGTTGCTGGGCAACATTTAACGGGCTCTCGATCGTGTTTAGGCTATTGTTAACACTAACAAGCTGAGCCGCATATCCAAACAATCATTATTATACCCTATCTCTCTGAGACACCAGCACAGTAAACTAAACAATGTTAATGAATGGTGTCATTTCGCTTTTCTATTCCATCACGGATGGCCTGCTTTGTGTGACTAGTCATCAACACGTCACAGGGGGTACAAAGAGTGATCCTCTCTTCCATTTTGTGCCATGATAATGGATAACCCTGCCGTGTCCTTGCCCCTCAGGCACAACACACATGAGTTGCAAGCCCAGACAACCACAATGACTCACCAGCACCATTCTCAAATCACCACCTCACAGGAACCCCACTAGTACACGAGGCAGTCCTACTACAGTTGATTTAAAGTCAGTTCATGCAGTTTTTCTATTTTTCTCATCAGTATTGTTGTCTTGTTTTCAGAGTAAATAAATTACATCTGCTTGAGAAACACTTGGTGCATACTGAAGAGAATATGACTGTGACTCATTCCATTCCATAGTTCTCTATGTTGTGAATCAGTATATTGTGAACATGAATTTGGGACACTGATGACTTGATTACCTGTGACACACGTATGAAGTCACACATTAAAACGCAGCTGGTATTATTAACAACATCCCTGTGCATCATGGATCCTTGCTGTAGCTGGAGTACTTTGGTGTACAAAAGTACATTGCTATGAAGTGTATTTTCTTTTCCTTCCATCTTCAGTGTCACATGATTCTTCAGAAATCATTCTAATGTGCTGATTTGCCGCTCAAGAAACATTTCTTACTGTAGGTTTATTAATGTTGAAAACAGCTGCTTAATATTTTTTTTGATGCATTTGTGTCATGATTCTTTGATGAATAGAAGGTTCAAAAGAACAGCATTTGTTTGAAATAAAAGTCTTTGATTGATGCATCCTTGCTCAATAAAAGTTAATTTCTTCTAATTCGTTTCTGAAGAAAAAAAACATACTGAATGGTAGTGTAACATGCATAATGACATTCACATATTAAAACGCTAAAATTAAACATAAATAAATTAACAATTAAATAAATTCCTACAATAACTCCTTCAAATTCCTACACTGTGACTCCTGTGTAATACTTCTAAGTTTAAAGGACTGTTCCCCTTTAAAGCAGCACTATGTAACTTTTTCTGTGTTAAAAATTTGCAAAATGTATATAGTGAGCGAGTACATCATGAATTCATCTTCCAAACCGCGTTTTTGTCTTATTCCGAATCACTACGGTACACTTATAATAAGTACTTATATTTGGACTATTGTAGCCTGGTCGGCTCGTCACCGCTGCGGAGTAACACATACCTGCGTGATTCGCCATAGACATAAACTTAGAGAAGTAGCTCCGGTTGGAATGTTCTTCCGCGGGATGTGTGCAGTTCTGTTTATTAACCGCTAGAGCGCCAAAAGTTACATAGTGCTGCTTTAATGCACATTAGGAATGGAAGATAATTACAAAAGCAAAACAAAATAAAAAAATAAAGCTTTATTTATATACATTTTCACATTTGCACATCATCTGCATTGCTGATAAGTGAATAGAAGACAAATGGTAATCACTGATTTTGGCTGTGCTTTCTGGGATTATTTAGGAAGCCAATGTTGTTTGATGGTTGTTTGTCTTTTAATGTAAATCTCTGGCATTTTTCAACTCTTCCATGTCAACCGCGCATACATGTCTTGACTACTCAGAGTTGGGGGTTAATCTAATGCCTAAATTTACACTCTAAAAAATGCTGGGTTAAATATAACCCAGCGCTGGGTTAAAACGGGACAAACCCAGCTATTGGGTTGTTTTGACCCAGCGGGTTGTTCAAAACAACCCCATTAACCCATTAACTTTTTAACCATTTTTTTAGAGTGTAGTATTATGAATAGATGTGGCAATATTAACTAAATATGACTTGAGGAAGTCTGTGGTTTATCACAGTCACATGACAGTCAAATGGCTTTTAGTTTAAAGTCCACTTTTATGACCATATGACTACGGGTCTGACTTGATTATTTGTCACAGCTTTCTTGCAACACTCGTCTTGCAGTCTCAATCTTGTTGACACTGAGAAATGCCTTGTTGGCTCTGGATATTGATTTCCCATTTCACCACAGTGAGTGAATAAATTGTGTAAATAAATACTCTCTAGGAAATACCCTCTCTTACCTTGAGGTTTAGCAGTGAGAAGCTCCTTACTGATTGACACCTTCCCAATGACATCATCTCGGCTGTGAACAGAACAGTTTTTCAGACAGCAGGTATCCATCAAGCAAACATAAGTACTAAGCATTATTTGAATCACAGTTACACTGCTGTTAAATTTAATAACCTTAATTGTATCAGTAGTTAAAAAAGTGTGTGTTTTCAGAAAACAGTATTTTTACAGAAAAATATCACACTTAAGTAAGTAGTACATAGATTAGTGTAGGTTCAGACCTGAGAGAGTCCTCATCCAGGACATAAAAAGACACCGTACGAAAGTAGGGAGGAAGATGGACGGTGTATTCTTCACCCCAAAACGGAGACAATGTCTTCCATATTGTTGCTGTCCTAAAAGATGAATGAACAAAACAAAACAAAATGATTACTCTGCACACAATGTGGGAAAAGTTAAAAAATCATCCTGTGTCTATAAATGAAAAATGCCATCCTCTGAAATATTGGACATCAAAATTGTTTTTTTTTTTAAGAACAACTAAAAAAAGAAACTAAAACTAAACAATTAAAAAAACTTTTTTAACTGAAATGAAGCTTAAAAAAACATAAAATATAATTATTAGATAAAAGCTTAAATTAAAAAAACTAAAATGAAAGTAAGAAATGCATTGGCAACTAAATGAAATTTAAAAAAAATACTAAAATTACTAAAACTGAAAAATAAAAGTTAAAAAGCTAAATAGAAATATACATATAAAAAAAAAGCAAAAGCACATGGCAAAATCACTACAGTTTAAATTAAAATATAAATCTAAAAATGAAAGCTAACTGTAAATATTACAATTTAAAATATGAAATACTATAAATAATACTAAAACAACACTGATCTTACTAGGATACATCATACATATCTCTAGTCTAAATGAATAAAGAATGTCTGGAGAATCTGTATAATGATGATGATTTCTATTTAAACAATAACAAAACCAGACAGCAGTTTTATTTTAACCACAGTGATAGGCAGACAGGTGGTTCGCATAGAAATGTCAATATCTGATCAGAAAAGATTAGGATTTTGTTCATCTCTTAAGGCAACTATGTTTCGTAAACACAGCATATCGCATTTTCACTCTTGCGGCAACAGACTCACAAGGCTTATTTACCGCGGTAAGGATCCTGTGGAAACAAACATCAGACTACAATCCATACATAACACTTATTTACCTTCAGATTTGGTATTCCAGGGAAAGAATGTCAACCCAAAAAAATCACTGTGGCTCAGAAAACACTCACACTCAGTATCATTCATTCACTGTTGATATCAATAGAGTGATTGTTAAACCTTTCAGTTCAGCTGGAAAATAAGTTATTTTTATAGGCACTCGGAATAAAGTGAGTCACAAAAGAGATGGTGGAGTGAATAACAAATAAAACAATGTAATAAACTTAATAAGATCAGATCAAAATGCTCACTGCTCTCATTGTGCTAGTTGTTCCTAGCAGGGATTTTCATTTCTTCTACCTTCTACCTCCTACTCTTAATTCCAATGCCCACACTGTACTTACGGTCACAGCATATATATTTTGCTTTTTGAACCTCCACCTCAGACTCCTCAAATCGTAGGTTTGTTTAGTGTGACCTTTATATAGCTGCCAAATGTGGAGGAACACAAGCTCTGGTACAACCACACAGCAATCTATGGAACAGCAGAGATTTCAATTATGTGGCACAAATTAAATTAGCTCTGCTTCACAGAAAATTTCATTTCTAACCTGTTCAGTTTGTGATAATTGACTTATTATATGCTGTATAGCAACGTGGACCAATATTAGCTCCCCAAAGACTGGGGGTGGGGGGGGATCATACCTACCGAATTATTGCCTCATTATCAATTTTCACGATGCAGTATGGATCACTGCTTCCAGTTCTGCAAGTGAATATGAACAATAATGTTAGGCAGATTATTGCATACCTACCGAATTATTGCCTCATTATCAATTTTCACGATGCAGTATGGATCACTGCTTCCAGTTCTGCAAGTGAATATGAACAATAATGTTAGGCAGATTATTGCATACCTACCGAATTATTGCCTCATTATCAATTTTCACGATGCAGTATGGATCACTGCTTCCAGTTCTGCAAGTGAAATGAACAATAATGTTATTGCATACTGGCAATAGTTATTAATCTCATGATCACACATGATTGGTTTATACAATCAAGAATTAATTACATGCTAATTATGATGCTGTTGCTCTCATATTTAAATATAGAAAGATAATATACTTTTATGGTTTACAAGGTTAAATGAAAAATATTTTTGTCTTCTTATCATACACTTCAAAAGTAATGTTTTAATTATAACTAAAAAAAGATTTTATAGCCTCATTCAATAGAAGAACCTTTTCAAGTCCCACAAAGAATCTTCCTTTTTGGAGCTTTTAAGGAAACCTATATGAAATAACTTAGCAATATTTTATTTCACAGAATCGTTATCAATCCAACCATGATATTAATGAGATTCCAGAGGAAAGTCATTAATGGGGTGTTGGTTATTATAGTTTTTTATTATAGTTATTATAATATCATGTTGGTTATTAGTTTTTTTTCCTTTTAAAAATATCATGAATTAGTCATTCATAAATCATTAAGCTTATGGAGAGCTGCTGCACATGACATTTTACAAACTGAACTAACCTTGTCATAAAAAGGTCAAATTATGTCATATTTTAAGAGAATTATTGATATTGACACATAATTAGGAGGACTTCAAGGGTCCTCTCTATTATAATAATTTCCTTTTTTATGTTTTTCCTGTTTTTGTTTTGTTTTGTTTTGTTTGTTTGTTTTTGCACATTGTTCTCTTCCCATTACTTTGTTGCTCACACAACATGACTTTGATTTGGCATAAAAAATAAAATAATATTTCACCAAAACTACTTCATGGACCCTTTTCGCAGACTGTGATGTGATTCAATGATCATCTGCATCACCTTTTTTTTATAACTACTCTTTGTATTATATTACCTTTGCATCAAATTACAAAAAAAAAAAAAAAAATGCTGCTGTGAGGAAGTTTCAATTCAGCAGCTATTGTAGCGACAGTAAATTTGATATTGTTCTCTCTTCTGACTAACATTATCAGTCTCTCTCTATTTTTCCTCTTTTTGAAATTCATTAAAACACTGAGTTTTTCTTTGCTATTTGAGTAAATAGGAATGCAAAAATATATTTGATGTAGTCTCCCATTCACAGCTGTAGAACTTTGCCCAACTATGATGACTTACTCTTCTGAGAAACCCTGAAATGTGAAAAGGGTATATTTAATTAAACATTATGCTAAACTACTTGCAGATCGTTTTTTGACTTCATCCTGTACAAACCAATTAAGCAAATTCCACTGGGATGAATGGCAAATGCTAACACATAGATTCCTAGGAACTATACACTCCTCAGCTTTAAATTTCAGATATAAAATCATGACGTCCTCTTCTTTGTCACATGAATAATACCTTTTTGCATCTATATAGTGGGCATTTCCAATTTTTAAAAAATGACTCCTATTTTCATTTCGACATCCCACTGTCTGGTAGGTGAGCATTTGTTCATTGCATGCTGTCTCAGATGAGCCGTGAATTGACAGAGAGCATGTGTAGAGATGTCTGTTGTCACTGTGAGGATATTGAAATTCCTCTGTTGAGGTAATGACTGCCCTTGGCAACTTTGGTGAGCTGTATGAGTATTTGTGTGCTAGCGTGTGTGTGTGTGTGTGTGTGTGTGCTGAGGGAGAGGAGAATGAGTGCATCATGTGGTGATTCATCTTCGCCTGTTGTTATCAGTGTAATGGGGAAACCTGTGGCTGTCAGAATCAGGTGCTACATCAAACAGCACTGTAGCTTGGCAGTTGAACCACATACTATCATCCTCATGCCACCTGCAAGAGCAGGATAGAGATGATGACAAAAGAAGGAAGAGGAGAGATTCCTTTCTCATTCGCTCTGCTTCTCTTATCTTCTGTAGCCATGATGTCTTGTTTGGGGACTTTGAGACCCCAGAGTCATTTCATTAGTTAAACACATACTTGAAATTTAAAGTCAGCATGAAATGAAAATACACTCTATTTTGTAAATGAATCTTTGACCATGCAATTTTTATTTAAAATGTCATCAAAACTCAGCCTTCCAGTGGAAACGACAGACATATGTCAAACTCCTCTAATCATTTAGTTCACTTAAGATGCCAGATGACTCAACTGCCAGGTGAGTACTCTGCACAATGTGACTTTGCTGCAGCCTGGATTTGAACTGCTGGTTTTCGTCTGGCCAAAGGAGAACTGGCCCCCTGACTGAGCCTGGTTTCTCCCAAGGTTTTTTCTCCATTCTGTCACCGATGGAGTTTTGGTTCCTTGCCGCTGTCGCCTCTGGCTTGCTTAGTTGGGGACACTTAATATCCAGCGATATTGTCGACTTGATTGCACAGATACTATTTAAACTGAACTGAGCTGGATGATGACATCACTGAATTCAATGATGAACTGCCTTTAACTGAAAATTGAGTGATTACTATTGTCATTTTGCATTATTGACACACTATTTTCCTAATTAATACTGTAAAGTTGCTTTGATACAATCTGTATTGTTAAAAGCGCTACATAAATAAAGGTGACTTGACTTGACTTAAACCCGGCCCTTCACAATCGACCGCAAGTTCAAATTCATTTTTCAACAACATGGAGAGAAACAAGTCCCCATTTTTTTTTCTTTTTTCTAAAATCTGTTAAACTCGGATGCACATCACAATACATAAGAAAAGATCTGTCGCTATGTTCATTTCAATATGACTTTAAGTAACAGGTTGATACTTCTTGACTTTATGATAAAAATGCCACCTGACTCAAACATAAACTATGTAATAAGGAAATTTTTGTAACACTTTACTTGAAGCATTTATAGAAGGCATTATTAAAGGGGTCATATGATGCGATTTCAATTTTTCCTTTCTCTTTGGAGTGTTACAAGCTGATTGTGCATAGATAAGATCCCTGGCCTCTGCTCCACTCTAGGCCGCCGCTGCTCACTCAAGCCGGCCTCCGCTCACTCTAGACCGCGGCTCACTCTAGGCCTCCGGCCTCTGCTCACTCAAGGCCGCGGTATGTGGAAAATAATGTGTTCTAATACTCAGATTTTTATTTTACAGTAAACATTTTGTTTAATAATTTCATTTAGTAAAATAAATAATAGAATTTAAAAAAAAGTATTATGTAATACACCAGTCGGTTGTTATAGCAGAATAAAGCCAGACAGGTTTATCAGTTGTATAAGCCTGAAGGGCTTTATTTTGCGATAACAACCAGCTGGATGTACATTATCCCACTTATTACACGGCTACTTGCCACAAAACTAAATAATTAGACATGAAATATTGATTTGAGTTGAAATATTTGAACGCAAAGCTTCAGTGAAGAAAGCAGTTGCTAACAAGTGGCAAGTTCAAACTACGGACATTAAGAGCTATGGTACAGTCATACTACTTATTGCACGGCATTTCACCACATAAATAATTATGACTATAAAAGATATTGATGTAAGATGAAACCAGGATGACATAATTAAATATTTGTACAGAGAATATTTATTTGAGTTTTAATATTTTATTAGCCAACCAAACGCAAAGCTTCCATGAAGAAAAATGTTTCCCAGCAAGCGAATAGCATTTACCTGCAGTTGCAGTTACCCGGATGAGCATGTGTTATATTAGTTTTTACCGGTTGTTATCAGGGAATAACACCTCGGAATGTGGTGACTGACCAATCAGAATCGAGTATTCCACAGAGCCGTGTAATAAAATATAATAATATAATATGTGACCCTGGACCACAAAACCAGTCTTAAGTGTCAATTTTTCGAAATTGAGATTTATACATCATCCGAAAGCTGAATAAATAAGCTTTCCATTGATGTATGGTTTGTTAGGATAGGGCCAAATTTGGCTGAGAAACAACTATTTGAAAATCTGGAATCTGAGGGTGCAAAAAAATCTAAATACTGAGAAAATCGCCTTTAAAGTTGTCCAAATGAAGTTCTTAGCAATGCATATTACTAATCGAAACTGAAGTTTTGATATATTTTCTGTAGGAAATTTACAAAATATCTTCATGGAACATGATCTTTACTATCCTAATGATTTTTGGCATAAAAGAAAAATGTATAATTTTGACCCATACAATGTATTGTTGGCTATTGCTACAAATATCTCTGTGCAACTTAAGAAGTTTTGTGGTCCAGGATCACATATAATAATAATAATGCATAAATTATTATTGTTGTTGTTATTTTATATCCAAGTTGATATATAATTACAAAAAATACAAACAAAAAATGATGATGACTGACAACAATATCTAGTAGGCCTATCTGATGGTATCTCTACTTATGATCTTGTAAATGTCCCAATCAAGGAACATTTATCTCAGAAAACAAGTGCTCATATTTCCTGTGCCTGGGTGCTGATTGCTCACCACCTGCTTGATTATAATTAGCTCACCTAAACAGTTCAGAATATGCAAGCTAATCTTTCCAGAACCTTGCAATCATTTAAAGAAATCCAGTGAAATCCAAAAAGGTGCGTACTCTTTACTAAAGCTCACCCAGGTCCTGTGTAAATAAAGCATGTTTGTAGAGAATGTGTACAATCTGCCATTGTGCACTTTTGGCAGTGTCACCACAGTGTAAATGCAAACACTCCATGCAACATCTGCTCCTGCAGTTCGGCCCACCAACTAAACAGTGCAGCAAATTTGATAAGTGACTAGTTATTTAATCTAATCATACAAGGAAGTGGAATCAGTAACTCAGGAAGAGAAGGGCAGCGAATCACATTTTCCTCACATTGGCATGACCACAGTGCTGAAATGTTAATATGGATGACCTTACTAACCAATAAAGTCATTTCCTCACAGAATGTGGGAGAGCTGTCCTTTCCACAAATGAATTTGTGTTATTCACAATGGAATGCTGCCAATTCCAAACATGGAACCAATTAACAAGCTTATTTCATTTATAATGCTCATTAAGGGTTTGAAAAGGGTGTTTATGCAGTGTTTTGGCATGAGCTTTAAATAAAAATAAAGTGTAAAATATCTGAATATAATTGACTGAAGCTGATGGTATGATTGATATACTGATGAATAATATCTGATGATTAAGAGAAATGCATTATATTTATTCTGTTATGTATTTCTCATCTGTGCCAAAAGTGAACAAATTACACAATAAAACAGCTTTTTAACTTACATTCGTCAGTTCATCAACTGTTCCGCACATATAGGCTATGATTTTCATCGTCTCTAAAAAAATAACTGAAACATCCGTTTAGAAATATTTATATAACTTCATATTTATATGATAATGCTTGTAATATAATAATAATATGTGTATCACTTGTAGATGCACTTTCATTTATTTGTGTTTCACATACAGATATGGACATATAGGCTATTTGTTCATGTTTACGATTAAAATGCCAGAACGGTTTTTTTTTTTTTTATCAATTCATAAACAGTATTTGTTTTATCCTGTAATCCATTGTTTAAAAAAAACAAAAAGTAGCATGATTATAATTTTTCTTTCTTTCTTTTTTTAACTGGTACTATATGTAGCTAATATATATGATATTTCTGTCAAATCCCATACTGCTTTCAGTTTCTTTATCATCGTGTATACTGAACATGTCTTCCAACATATTTCTGTGCAATTCATCTTATAATTATCCCATAAAGTCATCAGCACTTACATGTCCTTGATTGGCAGGTTCTTTCCTTCCACAATACTGATGAATAGTGTGCTTCGTTTAGCCATGCTGTCATTCAGAAAATATATCACGCGCCGACACTTCTTATTCCTTCAATAACACGCATGTTTATAAGCATTGCACAAATGGCAAATCAACTGTTCTATCAATAAAGCTAGTCATGCATAACGCTGTACTGAGAAGCAGCACCGCCGGTCGGTCCAGCGGTCGTCTACACAATCCACGCGTTAGACACGGGTGGGTTTGATCTCTGTGGGTTGTTTGTAGGAGGAGTGACTGACTGGATCACACTTGAAGAGAGAAGGTATTAAACAGACGCGACGCGACAAAACTACAACGCTCTCTTTCGAATCAACACTACTGGTTATAAACTACAAGACAAGTACGCGACTGTATAGGCGGCTTTGTTGAATGTTGTAGCTACTTTTGTTGCGTCGCGTCAAGTGGAGACGAGGTGTGGCGCGACGCGACGAGTGAAATGAATTCTACAGTGTGAGGGGAAAAGGAGTAATGTCTTAACCCTCGAGATTAACTAGAGCTAACATAACTGAGATAAGCAAACAATGGTGTTCATAGACTACTGGATAGTAAACACTAGGTCACACTCTTTACTCCAGTAAATATTTCTCAGCATTGGTTCATTTTTGAAAGTCAATTTTTGTTTCGATTGTATCTTGAACGGCTGGCTACAGAAACCAGTTGAACATTTCCAGCGTTATTATTGTCTAAAAGAGAGTTTATTGAACGCACGTTCTCACATACGACTATGAGGTAACAAAGGAACCAGCCTATTACAGTATTTTCAGCTAAATGTAAACAGTAAAATAACTATAAAACACAAAACGATTAAAATATTAAAGGTTGCGAGTGTATCTGACAACTGCCCTAATAAAAATGTGACAACCTGCCCTGAGTTGACATTTACAGTTCATCTTTTGAGTTAAAATCTAGTACCTTCATTATATAGGCTAGGCTAGCTGACAATGGTCTGAATGTATGTCAGTGTGGTTTTATTGTGTTCACTTGGTTAGCCAAAGATATGATGATATTGGAGGGCATAATTCAGAAGAAAAAATGCCCTAATTTAAGAGGGTTTTGAAATAGATGTTTGAAACCAACATAGGAAAGACACATTTTGGACATCCATGGAACCGTTCCGTTACTAGGTTTCGTTTCTAGTGGAAAAGCGTTCTTTAGATTATTACAATGTTTTTCAGACTATATGAATTAAAAAAAAAAGGTTATTTTAAGAACTGTTCACTGAAAAGGTTCTTTACTCTTTAGGGAACCCAAACTGGTTCTTTTATGGCTTCACTATGAAAACCCCCTTTTTGAACCTTTATTTTTAAGAGTTTATTTGAGGGCAGCTATCTCTACTTCTCTCTTATTTCTTTAATTAAAATCTTTATAGAAGCATTGCTAGACCCCTTTTTTACTGTGGCACAAGCCTCAGTGAAATGCTAAAGTGCTTTTTTCTAATGATTCAGTATACATATCATTTAGTGTTAAAAAAAAAAAAAGCAGTAGAGAAAATGTTGCGTTCAAAATAGTGATTCAGAACATAAGAGAGCTGTAAGTGTAATATGTGTGCTTCCTTTTTCACAGCGGTATTATGCCTCAACACGAGTTATTTTTGACTGATAAGCTCATGATCTGACCAAATAACCCCAGTCTACCATCATAATGGAAAGACACTTCACTTTAACTGAAATGACTCACATAAGAACAAAAATACTAGCAAAACTGAAAGAAAATATCTTTCTAGCTGGTTTTGAAGGCTGACAGCCTCACTAAATGCATGCAGCTGAATAAACAAGGTGGAAAACTGAACGATTCCTTGATTATGGTCTTTGGAGGAAATCAAAGCATAGACCCGCACATAATGTCAGCACTCACATATTCTGATATGCACAAGTGCTGTCAACATGAGCAGGTGGAAGATCAGGAAGTGTTCCTTTATCATGGAAAAAGGAAGGTGATTCACTGACGAATCACAACATAGTTTCCTTCCAGACGGAGATAAATAAACAGACCAAAATGAAAGGGAAGTTCACACAATAGGAGTCTTGATTCAAAACCATTCTCAAACATGGTAAAATGTTGGAGAATGTTGTATAGGCTCCAGTGAAGTTTTCCTTAAAATTATATGTTTTTACAAAATAAAGGCGAACCAGAGGCCACGTAATTCATGCATGTGAGTGTGGGCACGGCTGACTCATTGATCCAGAAATACAGACGCACCTTTAGAGCTGTGACCAGAGGAGGGGATACGCTGTGTGGGCTTCTTGTGACTCACCAGTCTATCAAAGAGTTACCCGGCGCAGCCCTGTTTTTAGATATAAAGTGTGTGTGTGTGTGTGTGAATGTGAGCCGTTCAGCAGGGGCTTTCATTTGGAATATGAGGATATCCCATGTTTTTGCATATTATTTCAAGTAACACTTTACAATAAGCTCCCATTAATTAACAATTACAAACATTAAATGAGCAATATATTTGTTACAGTATTTATTAACAGCAGGGGCTTTCATTTGGAATATGAGGATATCCCATGTTTTTGCATATTATTTCAAGTAACACTTTACAATAAGCTCCCATTAATTAACAATTACAAACATTAAATGAGCAATATATTTGTTACAGTATTTATTAATCATTATAACATTAGTTAATAGGCTATGTGTTATGTTAGTTAATGTTAAAGGAATAGTTCACCAAAAAATGAGAATTTGCTGAAAATATACTGACCCTTAGGCCATCCAAGATGTAGATAAGTTTGTTTCTTTATCAGAACAGATTTGGAGAAATTTAGAATTATAATTATCATTATTATTATCATCGTTTAGCAAATGTAGCACTTGCTCATCAGTGGATCCTCTGCAGTGAATGGGTGCCGTCAGAATAAGAGTCTAAACAGCTGATAAAAACATCACAATAATCCACAAGTAATCCAGATGACTCCAGGCCATCAGCTAAGGTTTTGTACAGCGAAAAGCTGCATGTTTGTAATATATTCATCATGTTTTAACTTTAAATGTAACTTCTGGCTAAAATATAAATCCTCTCAATATTGCTTTGTGCAGTGAACAGTCATCTAGTCTGAATCAGGAGAGAAACATGATTACAAACACGATATTTTTGTCAGCTGTTTGGACTCATTCTGACGGCACCCATTCACTGCAGAGGATCCATTGGTGAGCAAGTGATGTAAAAAGTCATGATAAAATGTATTATGGGGTGGCGATTTCATATGAATTTGTACTTTGCAATTTGTACGGAAACGTAAGCATGAAGCCCAAGAATAAATCTGACCATCAATGGGGCATAAGCAGTTAAAAGTGGATTATGTCCAAAATACGCTAATAATAATCAGATTTTATATTTTAATACAAAGGTTTCCAAAGGTAGAATTTGAAGGCTTCACTCCCAATGTTACAACTGTTCCAAGAGCTTAATTAAGCCTAAAAAATAAGGTTTAAATTTAAGGCAGCATTATAAATAAACTTTTACTTCATTCAATACTGAGTAGTATGAACAAAAAGAGTAATTAAAATGAGTTACCCAATATTTGCTTGTTAGAGTATCATTAAACTTTACTCGCTTATGAGGATGTATTACAGTTAGGATGCTTCCTTAGAAGTTGACTGTATAGGCTTATTATTAAACATGCAGTTTTTATTTTCCAGAAACTACATGGAACGGCTGTACTTTTGACTGTACTCCAAAACTGTTTAAGCAAGATTTCTGCATAGAACGTGATTAACAATCATTAAAAAAAACCCTGTAATATAAGTAAATTCATAACATTTTAACCTAAAGCTGAAACTTAAACTTCATAACATTTTAACCTAAATGATTGTGTATACATATAGCACATACACAGCCAGCAAAGATTAAAACGACTCATAAAACCACTAACTAAGAGAATGATGACTAATCATGATTAAACATGAAAAAGAAAGAAAAAAATAAAGTTTTAAGAATATTAATAATAAAAGATATCCAGTATAATATGAGTTAAAAGAAACAAATTCACCTGGTTTGTTGATAAAGGGTTATTTAGACCTATATGACCCCCCTAAGACAATAAAGGTTAGAAAACACTGCACTAGTAAATACTACAGTATGACTGTAACTCTACCGCATATTTCCTACTAAACAGCGCCATCTAGTGAATTTGCATGTTGTAGTCAGTGTAGTGCAGTTCTGTTCCACCTGTTCCTTTGATCGCAAACAACACTGAGGTCACAAGAGTTTACAAAAAGCTGGAAGATGATGACTAAAAAGAAGCTTTTATACCATTCTGGTTTGATACTACACAGGAAACATTTCTGAGGCAAAACAGCAATGTAACATATACAAGATGTGTCATAGAGTTGATGGGTTAATTTCAAGTTTACTTCCTGTCCTCTATTGTGCCTTGTAACTAACAATGAAAGAGAAAATACTGTAGTAGTTTGCTTTCCCCTGGAATATGCAGTGCAGTGATGGTGTCTTTGGGAGCTCACAGCTTTCGTGCGCCATCCTTGGGCAGAGTGGATGATGTGGAGTAATTTTTCAAGTCCGACTGGTAAGCAGGGTTGTCGTAGGGATGCACACTATCCTTTAGGTTGTGGGTGTCGTAGCGGGGGATACGGATTGAGTTCATGACTGAGATTTGCTTACCGTCTTTCTTGGTAGGCCTACAGCTGGATGGACAAGATTCAGTCATGTGTTAGAAAAACGAATTACATTTGGACAATTAAGAAATAATATATGATAATATATCATATATGTACACAAGTGTGATTTAAGTGTAATTTACTCACCAGGTAACACATAACATGATGAGGAAAAGAAGTAAAAGCAGAGCCGCAGCCACACATAGGATGGTAGTAATTACAACCATGGCACCAGATCTCGCACTCAGACCATCATAAATAGTGTGAAGGGGTAGTACTGTATGAATAGATTATTAAGATAGCTATTAACTCCAACCGCTATTAGGATGACTCCAATATTATTTAGCAATAATTCAAAGGATTTTATATGAATTCTTACGTTTGGGAAGAGTAATGTTGCCAGACCAGTTTGAGGAATTAACAAGAGCCCCATTAGCATCGATTAGAAGATACTTGAAACTGTAAGTGAAAAATAGTTTCAATACATTAAAAGCAAACTCAAATCTAGTGTTTAAGAAGCTACTTTGAAACTGCAGTCAAGACACCTTCAATGTAAAGTGATTTAAAAAATCTTTTAAAACATAAAACTATCCAATGATTCAGATAACAATCTCCTTTAAGGACACCATTAGAGAAGAATACCAGCATTCTTGTAAATAAATAAATATTGTAAGTCTGCGCATTAGATGTGGGGATTTTCAGTAACTCTTTCTGCAGGTTACATTGTTACACCAGTAGGTGGCGACAAGTGTTTGTTTTTATGAGTGAATGATTCAGTGATTCCGATTGGTTCAAATGTACTGATTAATTCAGGAATGAATAGAACTGCTGTGTGTTGCTCAGAAATGTGCAAATGTTGACTGAGCTTTCAACTATTTTTTGTTGAAGAGAAAAAACAAAGTAAATGTCAATATTGTGTATCTAATAAATTTCTTGTTTATTTAGCTGTTGTGTAAAATAAATCTTATATTTGCAATTGTGCACTTGTGGACCTGAATATCATCACAGACATGCTGATATTTAGCAATGGCTTTCTTGTTCGTGTGATATTGCTCAAATAAATAGTTGATCAATTTATCAACATATTAACACATTATTAACATATTATTCACTAAAATGGTTTGGATTTTTAAAGGTGTGGTCAGTTTTGCATGAGGGCAAAATATTTCCTCAGTTTTAGTTTGGGTTCAAGTTTGTCTTGCAAATTCACATCATGTCAACAGAAAACTGTTTGGTTTGAAAGGGATTTCTGTGTGACCGTTAAACGGTTAGTTCAACCAAAAATGAAAATTCTGTCATTAATTACTCACCCTCATGTCGTTCCAAACCTGTAAGACCTTCGTTCATCTTCGGAACACAAATTGAGATATTTTTGATTAAATCTGAGAGCTTTCTGATCCTGCTGTATAGACAACAATGGAACAGACACGTTCAAGGCCCAGAAAGGTAAGGACATCATTAAAATAGTCCATGTGACATCAGTGGTTCAACCGTAACATTTTGCAAAACAAAACAAAAATAACGACGCATGCGTTGTGGTACTCTTGTGAACGTGCGGCGAAGACTGACACGGAAGTTAAGAAATTGTTAATTAAGGTCATTATTTTTGTTTTCTTTGCGCACAAGAAGTATTCCCGTAGCTTCATAAAATTAGGGTTGAACCACTGATGTCACGTGGACTATTTTAACGATGTCCTTACTACCTTTCTGGGTCTTGAACCAGTGGTGTAGTGGCGTATACCCACTTCTTCATCAGTCGGCTTTGCGTATACCCACTTCTAAATCGAACGTGTCAGTTGCGTTGCTGTCTATGCAGGGTTAGAATGCTCTCGGATTTTATTTTTGCTTGCAAAATTTCTCTAAAATGTAACTAATGGGGCTGGACATTTTAGGCAATTGTTCATTGTGTTTTGCCATCGCTATGCACTGTAGTTCAGCTAAATGTATAGCTATCGAATGACCACATGGCATCAAAATGAGAGTTCTGTTTGCTTTTGTTATCTTAAAAAGGCATTTCAGAGTCAACACAAATGTCCTATGGGTTTTTAGAATGGCAGATTTGGAACTTTGTCTTAAATAATTTCTTCCATTCATGTTGCACAATACATTAAAAGGTCCTACCAAACGATGGATCCATCAGGTAATACTCCATTACAGTTGACGCCACTACAAATCCCATCAGCGCCGACTACGAAGTAGCGATCATTGGGGTACTGATTACAGGGGAAGTCTGACAGAAGTCCAACTCTGGTCAGAAAGAAGTTGCTTGATGATGGGTTGAATGCTGTTGGGTAGGGTGACAAGCTGAGGATGTTGGTAGTTGAGCTGTGTACTAGAGCATCAAAGGTGCCGTTTGCTAAAAGTGAAAGAGGATTGATAATGCAAACAGATGGGAGAGTTTGCATTAGATCTTTTCTTTAGCCTCTTATGCTCAATATGGCTGCATTTATTTGATCAAATACATAAAACAGCAATATTGTGAAATATTATTACAATTTCTAAAGACGTTTTACCTGAGCACAGCCCAGCCACCAGCCATATCTCACAGCCAGGGCACGGCTGATTAAATACACAATACGGCTGCTTCAATATCACTGTATTACTGGTGACCTTGGCTAGGAAAGCATTAGATGCAAGCTCAGGCTGGAATATCTGACCTGTAGACAGAGAAAAAGACTTTGAAGAGCCATTTTTAAAGTGACCTCATTGTTCCAACTTGATCCCCATTTAAGTCTGTCACAGAATAATAGCAGGTTCAGTCTGATTCACATGCACCTGTCCTAGGGCAAAAAGGATTGTGTAACACCTACCAACCCTAAATGCTGTAACTGCAGTGCTACAGGTGTATTGATGGAAAACTGGCCACGAAACAGAACATACAGGCTGAGTCTTGCCTACTAGTGTGTGTTTCCCTCGAGTCTCAATATAGATTCTGTTTTTACAACTAGTATGAACATGACATACGAAAGGCGTCATTGTATCTGTATTCTGTATCTCGGTAGTAGGTCATTTAAAAAAAAAAAATGTGTGATGAGTGTGGCATCCTGTGACATATTAATTAATGACTCAGTGAGCTATTTCACCTATTTATAACAAATATAGTACACAGGATGAAATAATAGCTTAAAAAGTGACCCCATTCAAAAGTTTAAATATGTTTGATTCTTAATGAGGTGTCATTATACATGGAAGATTTTTATGATCCCTCTTACTTTGTATAAATTATTAACAGATTCTGCATATATATGTATGTATATGTGACCCTGGACCACAAATGAAATGAGATTTTAAAAAATTATATATATAGGAATATTAGCCAATTTATATGTCCCCATGTATCATCATAGCATTGTATATTTATTATTTGATACCAATATTTTATATATATTTTTGTTTTAGCAGTGACCTTTACTATATATACTGAAGCTAATGTCTAGCATGTCCATTCATTATGTAAATTTTCTATATATATATATATATATATATATATCTTGAAAATTTACATAATGAATGGACATGCTAGACATTAGCATCAGTGGGCCATTAGTACAATCCTTCAATAAGATTTCATGAATTATCTTACTCATTTGTTCATAATAGTCGCCAGGGTATTTTTGCTGAACGTAAGGAAGATTTTTAGCTTGTTAATCTGTAATCATCTTTGTTCGACATCCAACATCTAATCCAACATGATGAAAATTGAATGAGACATTTGTGTACACTTTACTCTGTCTTTAATGAGCTATTGCCTGAGAAAGCCTCACTCACAATGTAATTAAAAGTGCATTTGTGATATAACGCAGAAACCAGGTCTCTATAGTAACCCCCATCTAAAAAGAACAAACAAACATTGATAATTAAGGCTAAAATGCACTTGCCTTCTCCGGTCCACATCCAGATAGACATCAATGACATCAAACGGATCACTGTGTTTGTCTTCATCTTGTAACAAGGATGCAGATAGATTCTGGAGTAGAAGTCAACCTGGCTGGTGTCTATGCTCAGTAATATGCCTGGCAGATACTAATCAACTCCTATAAAAAGAAGCTGAAGGGAGGGGAGAGAGTTTTTCATGAGGGTGTGTGAATCCCAGGTAGAAACTGGGAGGTGCTTTGGACATAAAAAATGCTTTGAAATTCCATAGACTGACTGTTGCTACTTTGTAAGCTGTGAAAAACGCTTGAATCATGTGAAAACACTTTTTGCTTTAATCCTATAGCACAGAACACGTTTTCATTGCCCATGCCACAAGTACAATGTCAAGGTGGCCAAAGTCGCAACATGTGATCAAACTATCTGACACTTAAAATGGAAAATAAAGCAAACGTCTGTTTGAATGACTAATGTTAAAGTCAACAAACCCTCCACATACTGGTGACTTAATTCCCACCAAACAGGCACATGACTTGAGTTGACATGACATCAAAAACAGAGGTGTGGACTTTATTCATACAATATATCAATAATACTCGATTCCTAGTTTCTTGAGGGAAGTGTTACATAGTAATTGATAATGTAATATGCATCAAAATCGACCCCATTATATTGGTTTTCTAGGACAAACTAGGCTGTATGTTTTGCAGCTCCGGCAAATGCCAGAAGTGTTTGTGATCAAATAATCAAAATTGTGTTTGTTGGTTAAACCAGCTTAACCAGACCTGCTTAGACATGAAGCAAATGAACCGCTGTTTATAGGTATAAGTTACTGACATTTTCTCTGTACTCTCTGTGTGAACATGTAAAATTCAGAATTCATATTATTTGCAAAGACTGGACGGGCGAGTTGAAATAATGACGTAGTAGTAAAACAACAATATCCAGAATCCCATTGTGGTGAATCAGACTATGAACTAGAGCTATTAACCGTATTTGCCAAGTGGTAATACAGGGTGGAGAGAATTATGCTGGGGTTTTTTTTCACATGTGCTTCAAAGGAATGTGGTACTCATGACAACAGGGTCCATTATTGACTAACAAACAATTACACCACTCTCAGTAATTACATTTTTTATATGCAGAGATTATTTTGCATTTAGGTGATTTTTGCCAATTAGAGATAATTGGGTCAAAATTCTCAAATGAACCATTGTGTATTTTTTTTAAAAATTATTATTATTGCCATTTTAAAAGGTCCTGTGTGTACAAATGATTTTTTTTTCTCAAAAGCTATATCGATTATGTGTCTCCATTAATATGAGGCCAGATAAATGGTGTGCATGATTAATGATTAAAAAGAGCAATATTTTAGTTTCAGGCTTAAAAAAAATGACATGTTCTCAGACATTTAGAAGCAAAACGTGAAACTGACCAAAATGAAGCTTATGATTAAAACAGTAACAAATATCTGCCATCGGCCGATTTTTGTTCTGGTTAAGCATGAACTCACTTTAATTGTTATTTAATTGTTAAATTTACATTACACACAGACTTCATATTATATTTGTATTTCGCGTAAAGTATCCTGATTTTAAGGTTGTTTAGATATTTGTACTGAAAGACAAAACTACAATATAGTTTTTTTTTCTTCTTCAATGCGTGTAACATTTAATGTCATTACTTTAAGAATTTAAAATACTTCGTGCTCTCATTTAAGACCTTTTTTAGGCCTTAAATTGTGAAAGGGTGAATTAAGACTTTTAAGACTTGCAGAAACCCTGTGAAGTGATATAATACATACTCGGGGGGGCTGCATTAAAAATACAGAAAAAACAATACAATTGTGTGATTATTGTAATATAGAAAATATGACCATTTTAAACAACGTTTCGATTTTAACTTTTTAAATATAATTTATTCATATAATGGAAAAGCAGAAGCAGTTAAAGGACAGTGAGAACAATGTTCCATGAAACACTGAAATGCCACAATTATTCCCTTTGTTGTTTATTAAAACAAAATACATATTTACAACAGAATAAAAGTCTATCCTGGTCACATTATTTTATCATCAGCACTCCAATGAAAGAAAAACATTCAGCTTTTCCAATGTCCACCTCAAATGTTGAACAGCTGACTCAAGCACGAAGGATGAATGCACTTCTGAAACATTGATTCCAGACTGGTTTTGAGTATTTTTACGCACAGATCACTAAACGTTCCCTGCTGGAGGCGTTTCTGGTTTTGTACGGGGGAGTATATGCTGGATACTTCCATCCTTTCATTCGGTCACCTCTTCCCCATGATGAAGCTGGGCACTTCTGCATCATCTTCTTGCTCTTCTTCTTCAGAAGCAGAGGATGATGACTTCTCCTCTGAGCCTGCTGACACAACAAACATTATTACTCACTGCTTGGATGAATGCTGAAATTCAAGAACTGCAGTTACTATAATGATGATTATGATGACCTGTGCTGCCATCCATAAACAGCACTTTTAAATATAGCGCTCATAATAAACATTCACCCTCACCGATGTTTTTATGTTTTATTTTACAACATTGAATCACAGAGGATTTATTTAGCTTTTTTGACACAACAGAGCAAATGTATAAAAATCAGTCAGCTCGATTAACTACAATAATTTTAGTATTATAAAATATTGGTTTACTTAAGTGTTCAGACACTCATGTTTAGTAGATGTCTTCCAGTTGGCGTTCAAGGAAGAATGGGGTGGATTTCGAAGATAATTTCATTATCTCGTACCTCCTTCTTTCTGGCTCTCCATCTTGGCTTTCTTGGCCATCAGCTTCTTTTGTTTCAACTTTTCCCTAAACGACGCAAAAGAACAGCGATTCCGAAACACACAAAATAAACTTCTAAATTAGTTCTCTAATGATTCTAAAGTATCTAAAACAGACAAGACAGTATTTTGCAAACCTCTTCTTTCTGCGTTTAGCTGTTCTTTCTTCAGCAGCCTTTTGGTTTTCTTTCACCTTCTCAATATATTCTTCATCCAGCTTTTGCTGCAAGAGTAAAAGAAACTATTTGTGAACCAATACCAACTACATTTAGATTTTTTTAGGCGAGGGACCACCATCAACCCAGGCTATGTTGAAGACCCCGAACATACTCTATGCAAATAGTGTCGGCAAAAGTTATTTTTAATCAATTTATACTGAAACAAGTTTATTTCAAGTTTTAAATTATTCAGCCAGAATGCATTGCATTTATCAAGTGACAGAAAAGACATTTATAATGTTACAAAAGATATCTATTTCAAATAAATGCTGCTCTTTTAAACTTTCCATTCATCTAAGAATCTAGCAAAAATGCATCACCGTTTCCACAAAAAATATTAAGCAGCAAAAACGTCTCAGCATTAATAATAATAATAACAATAATAAATGTTTCCTGAGCACCAAATCAGCATATTAGAATGATTTCTAAAAGATAATGAGACACTGAAGATTATAGTAATGGTTTTACAAAATTTGAAAACAAATTAAAATAGAAAATAGTCGTTTATATTGCAATAATTTTTCATAATATTACTGTATTGACTGTGTTGATCAAATAAATGCAGCCTTGCTGAGCGTAAGAAGCTTCTTTTAAAATTGAACAAAAACCAAACTTTTGAACGGTAGTGTAAATCAAAATTTCAATCAAATTTCACTTGAATGAATCTGACTTTCCAACAGTACGTGTAAAAAAGAGGAACTTGGTGTGACAAATGTATAGGAGTTGATTTTTGATGTAAGTGTATTTCCAAAGGAAACGCAATAGTGGGGAACAACGCATAACCCACCGGAATATTACATTGACAAATTCAATTAAATTTTGCTTGATTTCCATGATTGTCACAGCAACAGTAAAACGTCAGTCTTGTGCAGCTGTGAGCTGGAGAGCTGAGCAGATCCGCCGCTGCTCACACCCAAATTCTGTTATTTAAGCCGCTACAAATAACAGGTGGATCCGCATTCCACTGAAGCACCTGGATTTATTTCTGTTCAGTGGCAGTAATTTAAAGTTTAAAAAAAGTCTCAGGGAGGACTGGGAAAGAAAAAACACTCTGCTGCAAATCACCAAAAAAGCATTACATAGGCTTTACCCATCATTCATATATATACTGTTTTGCAACAATGCTGAGGACATTATATTTTCACCTTTTCTTAGTGTAAATTGAACTAGTAACATCCATAAATGGTAAAGCAGCTCCTATTTGATTATCATATATGCTTTAGGGAAAAAATAAACCCACCTTGTCAGAAATTCGTTCCAGGAAGTCTTGTCTCTGATACTCCCGACGGCGCAGATGTCTATACACATGGAATTCACCGCTGCCTGCTCCAGCACTGGAACCTGCGCAAATTCAACAAAGAAATAGAACACAAATTAATCCTGGCAGATTATTTGCGAGGGCAAAAATCCTGAAAATGTTAGAAACCAATTTGAATGAATTCCTGCAATCTGCTGAAAGTGAATGATGTTACCACTCATCTGACTACTTGACATTTTATTTAAAGGGGTCCTATTATGCTTTTTCACTTTTTTAATTTTAGTCAGTGTGTAGTGTGTATGTTTGGACATAAAAAAGATCTAGAAAGTTACAAATCTCAAAGTCCACTCCAAAGGGAGATATTTAGTTTTTTAAAAATCCCTTTTCAAGAACTACAACAAGGACTACAGCATTTGTTTTCCGGGCTTTGTGATGTCACAAAGCGGCCCATTAGAATTTCATCACAAATAATTCCCGCCTACAGAAATTTGAATGGTAATAGGACCCCTTTAATATACATTTTTGACCAACCACTAGAAACACAAATTTGGAATTTTGAAAACACACTTGTTTAATACAATGTGTTAAGTTCATGCATTGCTTATGTGTTATGGGTGTATTTGAAAACATAAAACAGCAAAGAATACATTTTAAATTTAAAGGCATTCTTATGTTCTTAGGGATTTTTGATTTTTTTTTTAACTTTGCAGATTTTAAATAAACAAAGGCTGTTTGAAAATAAGAAAAAAATGGTTTTCAGTTACTCCATTTAGTCTGAGATATATATATATATATATATATATATATTTATTTATTTATTTTTTCTAAGAGCAAAAACAAACCGACAATATAAATTTCCTTTTTAAAGTCATATTGAAAGAAGTAAAACTGATGACATATTTAGATCTAGGTAGCAATTCATATTACCTTCATCCTTAAATCTAAAACCGTAAACAAACACAAACCCATCACATCCCGCACAAACTCTGGTGGAGCGCGAGGATTCCACTCTTTTGGTTTCTCTGGAATGGACGCAGGTTTATCCTTTAAAATGAAAATATAAAACTCAATACTATGTTCAGTGCTCCCGCAATAGTTCAGTAGCATCATTAGCATGAGTTACTACTCCAAATAAAACCGCTAACTTGGGGTAAAGGGTAAACTCACGGGGTTTCGCATCAATCTCTCCAACTTTAAACGCTGCTCCTCTGCTGGAGTTTTGGCGATAATTAAAGGCTGGGACTCTTTTTTAGGAGCTTTTCCTGATCGCGCATCTTTCTTATCCACCGCCATGATTCCTCCAGAGTCTTCTTCGAGCCAGGTTTTGTGTTCTTCTTCTATTCATCAATGGCAGTGCGCAGATCTCAGTGCGCATACTGTCACCTACTGGACCGATGTGGATCTACATCATCTTTCGGGTATAAATCGGTATAATAAACATGTACCATGTGACGTTGCATAATGATGTCCAGTGTTCTCTCAGTTGCACTTAAATTTCAGAATAGCTCCCACAACACTGCAAAATACCAATAATTTTGTATTGGTCCCAAATCTTGTCCCTTTAAAAGCACTGGGCTTCAGTTCACACAAAATACATTTTTCCTGTATTTTCTGAAATCCTGCAAATCTCACAATTCATGGGATGCACTGAGAATAAAATATTGAAACTTTGTTTTCCCTAGTCTTAATCTGGGTAATATGATTTCTTCATATCATATCATATCATGTCATATATATCACACTAGCCCAAAAATGCTATTACTGACACTTTTTTTGTTATAGTGACCAGACGTCAACGTACATAAGAAAATGTAAAGGAACACAAAAGATTAAAGTATTGTATAAAGTATTGTAAAGTGCAGGTACTGTGTACCGGTGCGTACTGCCCCACCCCGAGCACTGTCTATTGCTGTCATGTGATCTTACCATTTTCACCAGTGACAGCTCAAACCATAGCATGTAGCTGGTAAGAGTCAGTCAAAGAAACAGAAGAACATGCTCAGAAATACAGTGAATCTGCACTTTAAAACAAGTTAATTCAGACTGGACTTACTTTATATTGCTGTCAGATTTACTTTACCACGTCCAGAGATGGGCACAAATACATCAAAATGTAATTAAAATACAAAATACTGTGTGGAAAAATGTATTTAAATATAACTACAAAATACTGTAAATGTATTTAAATACAAATACTGTACAAAAGACCCAGATATTCTTGAATGTCCCGGATAATCCCAACCAGTCAGAGTGCTCGATGCTACCACATCATCCCGTGCTTATGAAGAAGAAGTGAAAAGAAGCTGCGTCACTCGTGAGAGAGTGGAAAGTCCGCCAGCTTCGGTCTAATACTTATCCATCCACGCTGGATTGCCATTAAGTCCTAGTTTATATCGAGTTACTGTGTGCGTGCATGTGAAAGAAAACCACACATGTATACTACAAGTTCTTCAGTAAACTAAAAGGAACCTAGACATTGCTTGGTGCCTCTTCAATTAAGAGTCCTAACCGACTGCCTGCTGCGTTTCATACCCATCCAAATAGTGCATCTTCCGAACCCCCTACATTTCAAGTGGTCCTTCGAGCCGGATGATGAATCACAGCAGAGAGATGACGTCCAATTCCAAGCCAGATCCTCCTGTTGTCCGCCCTCGACGACAAATAAGGCCACCTGCACATTTGGCAGATTATCAAGTCCCTGGATCAGGCTATGTGAAGAGAGCAGTACCAACTGCACATTTGGATGAAGCCGGAGTAGAGGAAGCTCCACCCATGCCAGAGTATGTATCGAGATCATCATCTCCAAAGAACCAGCCCTCATATGCAGGTGATCTACTACTTCAAGACGAATGGCGATTGACATTTGAGGATACACAATCAGAGGATGATGAGCTTCACCTTCAAGCCCAACAGTTATCCGGTGAACCCAGAGGGTCTGCTCCAGAGTCCAGACCTAGCTCCAACAGGTACAGAGGTAGGTCACGTGCCTACTGCCCTTATTGTGACACTGCTAGCCATTTCCTTAATGGATGTCACAACTTTACAGAGCTGACTAGAGACCACAAAGAAGCCTGGATTCGCAAGAATAACCGATGTTGGCGGTGTGGCCGCAATCATCACGCATCCAGCTGCACTTTGAAGGCTCTGTGCAAGACTTGCAATAGGAAACACCTCCTAGTATTGCACGACTTGAATGAGCGAGTTGTGAATACCAGCGCTGAGGCTGAACCCAAAGAGAACTCTTGCCTTGTGAGTACCACAAAGGATATCTTCTATGTGGACCGTTCTGTCTGCTGCCGCAGAGTACTCCTGAAAGTAAGTAAGGTAATCATAACAAATGGGGATGCATCAATGGAGACATATGCAGTGCTGGATGACAGGTCTGAAAGGACTATTCTCCTCCATGCCGCAGCTCAGCAGCTGAACCTCAAAGGACAGCCAGAAGACCTGATACTGCGAACAGTGAAGCAAGATCAGCAGGTACTTCATGGGGCGGCTGTTTCTTTCACAGTGTCTCCCGTGTCCAACTCTCACAAGAAATTCCTCATCAGAGGTGCATTCACAGCTGAGAGACTTGGCCTTGCTGAACATACCTACGTAGTGACATCTTTACAGAAGAAGCATCGACATCTAGCAGGTCTTCCACTGCAACAAATAGATAGAGTACAACCTGTGCTGTTGATTGGTTCAGACTGCCCGCATCTCATCACACCTATTGAACCCGTCCTGCTAGGCCCACCAGGCGGACCTGCAGCAGTTAAGACCCGCCTAGGATGGACACTTCAAGGCCCCATGCATGAGATTAAACATGGACTAAATGTTCACCACTTTTCACATCTGTTCCCCCCAACTCTGACCTGTTCGCTCATGTTGAGAGACTGTGGCAGATGGATGTGGTTCCCTACCACAGTGAAAAGGTTGTAACACGATCCAAGCTGGATCAGGAAGCCATCCAACTGCTACAGGAGAAAACAACAAGTGTAAAAGTTGACGGCATTATGCGTTATGCCACGCCACTCCTTCGGGCAAAGAACATGCCACACTTAACCATGCCCAAAGAAGCCGTTCTCCCTCAACTTAGGAGTGTGGAAAGGAAACTGCTAAAGAACTCTGATCAGGCTTCAACCTACCAGGCTGAGATCGCTAAACTGAAGGAGGCTGGCTATGCAGTAAAGCTGGAGCCAAGTGAGGTTGAGAACTCCAAAGAGTTGTGGTACATTCCCCACCACATGGTGCAGCATAATAGCAAAAACAGAGTTGTCTATAACTGTTCCTTCGAGTACGAGGGTCACAACCTAAACCAGTTCCTTCTTCCAGGACCCACGTTAAGCCCATCACTGCTGGCCGTGTTACTCCGCTTCCATGAGCACTCCATAGCTGTAAGCAGTGACATCAAAGGTATCTTTCACCAGGTGAGGCTGCTCCCTGATGACATGCCCTTACTTCGATTCCTGTGGAGGGATTTGAAGCCAGAGCAACTTCCAGACGTGTATCAATGGCAGGTGCTTCCCTTCGGCACGACATGCAGCCCTTGTTGTGCCACCTACGCCCTGCAGAGGCACGTCGTGGATCATAGCCTGCCTGGAGACAAAGTCCGAGAAGTAATTGAAAGGTCGTTTTATGTTGACAATTGTCTGCATAGTGTTACCTCCAAAGAAGAAGCCAAAGACTTGGTTGATCATCTCTGTTCACTTTTAGCTTCTGGTGGCTTTGAACTGTGGCAGTGGGCCAGCAATTGCCCATCCGCAATTAATCACCTCCCCCCTGAATCTAGGTCAGATGCCTGTGATCTCTGGCTCCTTCAAGGTCAGCAAGATGTCTGTGAGTCTACACTTGGACTCCACTAGCACTGCCAGTCTGACACTCTCCGCTACAAACATAGAAGTAAACGCTGCTCCACCGTGACAATGCGCAACATCTACTGTGTACTGGCAAGCCAATATGACCCCCTCGGTTATATCATCCCTTATACTACCAGGGCCAAGATATTGGTGCAGTGTCTATGGGACAAGAGACGTGACTGGGATGACCCACAGTTACCTGAGGACCTCCTTACCTTGTGGTGTGAATGGGAGAAAGAGTTGAGTAGACTAGATGAGATCTCTCTGCCCAGATGTTATTTCAGCTCGAAGATGGATCACCCGTCCTGTGGACATGAGATTCACGTCTTCTGTGACGCATCAGAACAGGCATACGGCTCAGTGGCTTACCTGCGGACAGAGAGTAAAGAGGGACAAGTTGAAGTTGCCTTTATGGCTGCCAGGTCTAGAGTTGCCAACCGCAAGCAGCAGTCCATACCCCGTCTGGAGCTATGTGCAGCTCTCAGTGGTTCTCAACTTTCCAAACTCCTAGTTACAGAACTTACAATCCCCATACACTCTGTTGCACTCTGGTCAGACTCCACCGCAGTGCTTACATGGTTGAAATCCAGCTCATGCCGCTACAAAGTGTTTGTAGGGACACGTGTAGCAGAGATTCAAGAGCTGACAGCATCTGCTTCCTGGCACTATGTCAAATCTGGAGACAACCCAGCGGACGATATAACTCGAGGCAAGTTTCTCCGAGACCTCTCGAGAGGGAGTCGGTGGAGTCAGGGTCCACCATTCCTCAAGCTGCCACTAGATAGCTGGCCTGAACAACCTCCCTTATCTCTTGAAGAGCAAAGCCGTGAGTTAAGATGGTATGCGTTCTGTGGGTCAGTGACTGTTACCACACCCTTGCCAAAGCCAGAGCAATACGACACTCTGTCAGCCTACTTAGATGCCTGTGGTCAGGAGCTTCATGGGGTGGCCTACACATCATGCGCTGACACCCAGAGAGAAGTTCAATGTAAGATCCTCTGTCAAGCCCAAGCTGAGTCCTTTCCTGCTGAGTTGAGTCTCCTGAGGTCAGGAAAACCAGTGTCAGGCAGAAGCAGATTGGCTTCACTCTCCCCGGAACTTGACTCTGCTACGGGACTGATTAGAGTAGGAGGTCGTTTGCATCACTGTGAGGTGCTGGAAGCTGATGCTTTACAGCACTGCCAGTCTGACACTCTCCGCTACAAACATAGAAGTAAACGCTGCTCCACCGTGACAATGCGCAACATCTACTGTGTACTGGCAAGCCAATATGACCCCCTCGGTTATATCATCCCTTATACTACCAGAGCCAAGATATTGGTGCCGCGTCTATGGGACAAGAGACATGACTGGGATGACCCACAGTTACCTGAGGACCTCCTTACCTTGTAGTGAGAATGGGAGAAAGAGTTGAGCAGACTAGATGAGATATCTCTGCCCAGATGTTACTTCAGCTCGAAGATGGATCACCCATCCTGTAGACATGAGATTCACGTCTTCTGTGACGCATCAGAACAGGCATACGGCTCAGTGGCTTACCTGCGGACAGAGAGTAAAGAGGGACAAGTTGAAGTTGCCTTTATGGCTGCCAGGTCTAGAGTTGCCAACCGCAAGCAGCAGTCCATACCCCGTCTGGAGCTATGTGCAGCTCTCAGTGGTTCTCAACTTTCCAAACTCCTAGTTACAGAACTTACAATCCCCATACACTCTGTTGCACTCTGGTCAGACTCCACCGCAGTGCTTACATGGTTGAAATCCAGCTCATGCTGCTACAAAATGTTTGTAGGGACACGTGTAGCAGAGATTCAAGAGCTGACAGCATCTGCTTCCTGGCACTATGTCAAATCTGGAGACAACCCAGCGGACGATATAACTCGAGGCAAGTTTCTCCGAGACCTCTCGAGAGGGAGTCGGTGGAGTCAGGGTCCACCATTCCTCAAGCTGCCACTAGATAGCTGGCCTGAACAACCTCCCTTATCTCTTGAAGAGCAAAGCCGTGAGTTAAGACGGTCTGCGTTCTGTGGGTCAGTGACTGTTACCACACCCTTGCCAAAGCCAGAGCAATACGACACTCTGTCAGCCTACTTAGATGCCTGTGGTCAGGAGCTTCATGGGGTGGCCTACACATCATGCGCTGACACCCAGAGAGAAGTTCAATGTAAGATCCTCTGTCAAGCCCAAGCTGAGTCCTTTCCTGCTGAGTTGAGTCTCCTGAGGTCAGGAAAATCAGTGTCAGGCAGAAGCAGATTGGCATCATTCTACCCAGAACTTGACTCTGCTACGGGACTGATTAGAGTAGGAGGTCGTTTGCATCACTGTGAGGTGCTGGAAGCTGATGCTTTACATCCAATTGTCCTTGACCCTCAGCATCCGGTAACCAGGCTAATCATCAGGGATTATGATGAGAGACTGAACCACCCTGGCTCGGAACGTTTGTTTGCCGAAATAAGAAGGACATACTGGATATTAAGAGGCTGTGAAGCCATCCGCCGATACCAGCGGCAGTGTGTGGAGTGCAGAAAATGGAGAGGTCATCCAGAAGTTCCCTTCATGGCCGACCTGCCTCTCACCAGACAGAGGTACTTCAAACCAGCCTTCTATTCAACAGGCATGGACTGTTTTGGCCCCTTTGTTATCAAGATTGGCCGCCGCAATGAGAAAAGATGGGGTGTAGTGTTCAAGTGCATGACCACCAGGGCAGTCCATCTTGACATTCTTCATAGTATTGACTTGGACTCGTTCTTAATGTCCCTGAGACGATTCATTGCACGCTGAGGAAAACCATACGAGTTGCTCTGTGACCAGGGCACTAACTTTAAAGGGGGAGAACGTGAACTGAGTGAGTCCTTTGCTGCCATGCAGAATGAACTACAAAGTCACCTCGCCGGCCAGCAAATCAAATTTGTCTACAACCCACCAGGTGCACCTCACTTCGGTGGTTGCTGGGAGATGGAAATCCGCTCAATCAAAGCAGCCCTCAAAGTGACCATCGGGGCCCAGACAGTCACCGAGGAAGTACTGAGAACAGTCTTGGGTGAAGTTGAAGGGGTTCTCAACTCGAAGCCACTTGGGTATACTTCCTTGGATGTAGCCGACCTCGACCCAATCACCCAGTTCTGCTTCCTGATTGGACTTCGAGATGCATCCTTATCTCAGGTAGTCTACCAAGATTCCGAGATCCTGAGTCGCAGATGCTGGCGCCACAGTCAACTGCTTGCAGATCATTTCTGGAGGAACTTCCTAAAGTATTACCTACCCAGCCTCCAAGCCCGCCAGAAATGGAAAACTGACAAGAGGACACTAGAGATTGGTGATGTGGTCATGATCGTCGATCCCCAACTTCCCCGTGCCCTCTGGCCAGTGGGGAAGATCTCCCAGGTTTTCTCAGGCGCAGATGGAAGAGTACGGGCAGCCAACGTCGAGGTTAAAGGTAGGATTTACACACGAGTTGTGGCTCGACTCATTCTGCTCCCAGCCCTACCTGAGGATGATTTATGTTAGGATGCCGACCTTTTGCTAGATGAGCAAATTCAGTTCCTGAATTCGGGGGCGGCTGTACAAAAGACCCGGATATTCTTGAATGTCCCGAATAATCCCAACCAATCAGAGTGCTCGATGCTACCACATCATCCCGTGCTTATGAAGAAGTGAAAAGAAGCTGCGTCACTCATGCGAGAGTGGAAAGTCCACCAGCTTCGGTCTAATACTTATCCATCCATGCTGGATTGCCATTAAGTCCTAGTTTATATCGAGTTACTGTGTGCGTGCATGTGAAAGAAAACCACACATGTATACTCCAAGTTCTTCAGTAAACTAAAAGGAACCTAGACATTGCTTGGTGCCTCTTGGAGTCGTCTCATTCAGTCCTAACCGACTGCCTGCTGCGTTTCATACCCATCCAAATAGTGCATCTTCCGAACCCCCTACATTTCAAGTGGTCCTTCGAGCCGGATGATGAATCACAGCAGAGAGATGACGTCCAATTCCAAGCCAGATCCTCCTGTTGTCCGCCCTCGACGACAAATAAGGCCACCTGCACATTTGGCAGATTATCAAGTCCCTGGATCAGGCTATGTGAAAGTATTTTGAAAATACACAAAATACATGTGAAATTGGCCATCCAGTGAAGTAACACTATAAGGCCTGTTTACACCAAGAACGATAATCATAAAGATAACTATATTAGTGTATTCTAAGTATACAATGCAGTATTGTATGCTTAGTATAAAGCTGCAAATTCCACCATTAACCTCAGCTGCCTCTGTAATAATCCTCTGACATCACAGGCTATCCCAATTGTTTTTATTTATTTATTTGTAAATATGACTTTTCTAGTTGGAAATTGGACATTTATGCCTTTGTCATATTTTCTACTTTCTGCTATAATTTGTATACCCAAGTTTCTGAGTTGTGCTCAAATAAACTTTAAATATGGTGGAGGAGAAAACATTTGCTGCTGGGACAGGTATGCTTTTTTCCTCACAAAATCAAGATCACCTTGTTTTAATGTTACAGTCATGCGCATAGTTGTAATGAGGATTCAGTGACGTTGGGATCCATGTGCAGCTTTATTAACAAGCAGACAGGCAAAGTTCAATCAACAGTATACAGGGGTAACGTAGGCAAGGCAGAATCATAACCTGAGTCCATGCACTTATTTCCTTACAGTAATCCAGAAAATGTCATTACCCTATTCTAGATGGAGTCATACAGCTGCAGCTCACATGCATGAAAGTGGCATGTCTGAACTAGTTGATGCAGAAAGTCAGCAGTCTAATAAAGAGGCTGATTGGCAAAAAGTATTTTATGTATTTTGAAAATACAAAAATACTAAGATTAAATGGATTTAAATACAAAATACATTTGATTTTTTTCAAAGGTATTTAAATACAAAATAGTATTTTGTATTTCAAATACGTATTTTAAATACATGTATTTCAAATACTGCCCATCCCTGACCACGTCATTGGCAGATCAAACTGTGGCATATAGTTGGAAAGAGTCAGGCAAAGAAAGAAGCAGAAAAGAACTGCTTCAGAAATGCAGTGATTTTACTGAATTAAAATCATTTAAAAATCATTAAGAATTAAAATCATTTTAATGCAAGCTAATACAGTTTGTTGATGGATTCATGTACAAAACATTCAGATTTGATTTGCCTTTTATTGCTGTCACATGAACTTTTTCATCATGTTTACCATTATAGCAGATCAAACAGAGGCATGTTGGAAAGTCATGCAAACAAAGAAAAAAACAACATGTTCAGATATACAGTGATTTTTCCAGAAATAAAAGTTCATGCATGCTGGAATTTAACATCGGTTAATAAAATTTTTTGATGTATTCATATAAAACATTTGAGCTTTGTCTTACATTTTATTGCTGTCATATGACACTTTTTCACCAAGTTTGTTATTGTGACGGCTCAAACCATGACATGTAGATGGAAAGAATCATGCAAAGACAGAAACAACGAACATGTTCAGAAATAGTGATTTTCCAGAATGAAAGGTTCATGCTGGAATTTAACATGTTAATACAGTTTTTAATGTATTATGCTAGACATTAAGATTTCTTCGTAAATTCAAACTTAGCTAACATTTTATTACTACCTTTCTTTAAACTCATGGTAGTGACATGAAGATGGAAAGAAACAAAGTGGTTAAGATAATCTATTCTTTTCAGAAAAAAAATCTTTTTGTGGAATTAACTTGAACAAGTCGATAATTTTCGCTTTATTAAAGGCACAATATATAAGATTTTTTTATAAAAAATATCCAAAAACAACTAGAACAGTGTTATATATTTTGCTGACTTGTGTACTTACATTATCCCAAATGTTTCGAAGAATGTTTAAATCCAGAGAAATAAGCAATACATCAAACTACGCCTTTGTTTCTTTGGTTGTTTTGAATACACGCCCTCTAGCGGCGAAAAATTACATATTGTGCCTTTAATGTATTTTTATAGAGATTTACCTTCATATATGGACAGATATCTTGAATCGTCGAAGTCAAACACAAGCCAAAGCAACTACAATACTGCTCTTCAAGTGCATGACATCATAAAAGTAACAGAATAAACGTGCAACAATAGTATTCTATTTGCGACTATGATATGACCTGTAACCATAGCGACAGAGACTAGAGTAAATATTAAAGATGGCGACGTCCAAAACGGCAAAGTATTCAGTCAAGGCGCGATTTCCTTAATTAACCGACTGCAGCTTTTAATCTTTAGTAAAAATGTGGAGCATCTCGCAATAAGCCATAAACATGTATCTTACGGAGTACATAAATGCCTGCACAATGTTTATTTATTTCAATATGGACATAAAAAACAATCATAAGTGAGAAAATCCAGAGTTTTTCTCCAATAATAAGTTCAGAATTTGGAATAAAGCACGTGTCCCAAACACTAATTATTTGTTTTAAAAGTAGTGGCTACTTATATTAGGCTACATCTGTAAAGAAAATGCACATATTTTCCTTTTTTTTTTTTTTATAAATTCAGATTACATGATCATGGACTGTGTCAGGGTAGGTGATTTGGTTCAAAAACATTTCTTGAAAGTCTCTTCACATCCTGACAGCAATCACTAAGTTAAGTGGTATAAATGTATATGTATACGCAAATGTGTATGCGTAGGACCATAAAATGTTCGTCCAATCATATCCCTCGGTCCGAGGGCTACGATAGGCCGTCCTAACTGCCTGTCAACGTATGTATTTGCATACCTCAGCGCACCCTGTTCGCGCAGACATTATGCACTTTGTACTGTAATGTTTTCTCACTGGTGTATGAGACATGAAGTAATCTGACAGCGTTGCATTCAACCCTCCTCCATCGCTGTCTCATATCGTGCCGCTGATTAGCCGCTGGCAGTGGTGGAAAGAGTACTGAAAAAATATACTCAAGTAAAAGTACCATTACCTTCCAAAAAATGTAGTGTGAGTAGAGTAAAAGTACTTGTCCAAAAAACTACTTGAGTAAGAGTAAAAGAGTAGCCTATTTAAAAGTACTCATGAGTATTGAGTAGTGAGTACTGAGCTGTGGATTCTACCCCCTCATAATAAACGCGCTGGTCTGCCAGAGTGTGATAATGTGTTTTGGAGGAGGTGTGGCTTTGGAGAATGATTTGCAAGGAGGGTGGAATCTTATGCTTTCAAAGCTAGCTTGCAATTACTAGCCTTAAAACGTTTCGGTAGTGAATCAAGAACAGTTCTTTTTAGACATGTCCGGTTCGTTTCACAACTGCTGCTAGAAAGCAGATTTGGAATAACAGAGTACTTTACCAATAGACAGTTACACAAAAATAGCTGTTGACTTCCGTTTACCAATAATTTGAGTAATGAAGTTAACTTAAAGAGATAGTTCACCCTTAAATGAAAATTCTGTCGTTAATTACTCACCCTCATGTTGTTCCAAACCCGTAAGATCTTCATTCATCACAAATTAAGATATTTTTGATTAAATCCGAGAGCCTTGTGACCCTCTATAGACAGCATAGGCACTACCACGGTCAAGGCACAGAAAGGTAGTAAGGACATTGTTAAAATAGTCCATGTGACATCAGTGGTTCAACCGTAAGTTTATTAAGCTACGAGAATACTTTTTGCGCGCAAAGAAAACAAAAATAATGACATTATTCAACAATTTCTTCTTTCCTGGGCAGTGTTAATTTCGTCAACGAAGACGACGACGAAAAATATTCGTTAACGAAAAATTTTTCTGTGACTAAGACGAGACGTTGACAAGCAAAAACTAATATCTGATGACAAAATTTATGCCGTGTCTTTGTTAACTAGACGAGGCGGGACTATATGTTATTTGAGGACTACAGGACATTCAAAATACATCCTATAGAATAGGCTAACTGAAAGTTAGTGAAGGCGGGATAGGCGGAATTGCGCTGATAGCAGTGCTCTCTCTCACGCACGCTCCACTTCTTCAGTTCTCATATACAGTGCGTGATCAGTTCTCAGAGCTCAAATACACACACAGCGGTCCAAATGTCTATCGTGTAGAGTATCTCACGTAAATACAGTCGGTTATGGATTAAGTGAACGATTCACAACTGGTTTGGGAAAAATTATTTTTCTCACAACACTTTGTGTAACCCAACAGACCCTGGACAATCTTCATATACTCATCATGTGATTCACCATCATCAACACGTAAAGCACTAACACGTGTTGACATAACTGCCAGGGTCTTTTACCCCTTTGTGCCAGGAAGTGAAGACAGGTTGTAGTGAGATGAGTGGCAACAGAGAGAATGCTTGATTTTAAATTAAACTGATATTAAAAGTGATTAAGAGTGAAACAGAAAGGGTATTGTGTCCTTTGCACATTGTGTCAATGCCAGCGGTATGTGATGTTAAATGCAATAGTTCCCAGGCTACAGACATTGTATGAGCCTGTGAGTTATTGTTTCACATTATTTGTTTATGCATTTATATGTATTATATATTGTATAATGTTTATTGTTTCCCCCTAATAAGATAATGAGGTGGGCTGTACCACATGAATGTACCCATGAGATCTGTGTTTTAGTCAGGCAGTGATGAGGTAGGGGTGTGGCCTATGGGGAAAGGAACACAGTTTTGAGACCGTGTTTGGGAGCGGTGTTGATCTCCGGCTTCAACTTTGATGTCGTCTTATTGTTATTCCAATAAATAATGAAGTGAACGGAACACGCGTCGACTGTAATTCCCCGCACAAGGAAGGCCACCACATGAGTCTCAAAACTGTGTCCCTTTCCCCATAGGCCACCGAGATTCTGTTAGAAGTGATATATGATTGACTACCATACGTATTAGAGCTACTGCTCAAAGGACCATTAATGAGCCATCCCAAGCATGTTTGAATTGCATAAGGTCCGTCCGCTTGGCTGTTAATGACCTTGAGAGGCTCCATTGCCTTAGGAACATTCACTCCTATCAAGAGATCCACCTCAGCCTCAATGGAGTCTAGATGCACATAATTCAAATAAGGCCATCTTCTAATGTCATCCTTCTTCGGTATGTTTTCTTGACTCACTGGAATTGAACTTTGAGTGAAAACTTCCGGCAATTCTATAAAGCTATTGCCATTAAGACTGCCCACCTCCAGACCAGTTAACCTGTACGTCTTTACTGGTTTCTCCTGGCCCATAGTTCTCAATAAGATGCTGGTTTTTGTACCATTTACATAAAGTTTCTCCATTATTCTTTCCGTACAGAAGGTCGCAGAGCTTCCGGGATCTAAAAAGGCGTACGTACAAATTACATGACTACCTTTGTTTGCCTTTACTTTAACAGGTACAATTGCTAGCTTGCAGTCTGCAACACCAGCCCCTGTTTGATCCATGGATACCATCGCTATGGTGATGGGATTGCTGGGATTAACTTCTGTCCCCTCTGTCTGACTGTCGTTGTCCCCTTTGTGAGAATCTCGTGTTCTTACCGAATCAACACACATCTTAGTTGTGTTCTCTTCCGAGTGCAGAATTGTGGGATGTCTCCTTTTACAAATAGAACAGATTGCACGCTTCTTACATGTTCTACTCATGTGCCCTTTTGTAAGACAAGCAATACAGAATCCATTGGTCTTGAGAAACTCAACTTTCTCCTTATGGGGCCTTTTAGAGATCATATGACAAGCTACCATTATATGGTTCTCTTTACAGAAAAAGCAAGGTTTTTCAAATGCTGCTCGAATATTGCTAGAATTGCCAAAATCTGGTTTCTCCTTATTAGTTCTAGCATCTGCATGTTTAGCATCGACTGGCAAAATTGCTGTGACGAAACACTTTCTACTGCTATATTTGAACTGCATCTGTCCCAGTCTGGGCTGCTTGATTTTGATAGTTGAGGCAGTATAACGTATATCCCCAAAAACAGGGTCTTGAAGAATTCTGGCATGCCTTTCAATGAACATTACCAGATCCTGAAATCTGGGCCTTTGGTTGGTTTGTTCCCATATATCATACGCTGACAATCTCCAGCTTTCTCTCAATTTATAAGGAAGCTCTGAAACAATCACCTTCGAGTTGGAAGGTAAATCCAACTCTGAGATACTGGAAAGGTCTTGTACCGCATTACAGCAGCCTCGTAAAAACAAGGCATAACTTTGTAATTCCTTCCCATCATCTTGCTGGATATTACTCCAATCAAGCGCCTTCTCAACATAGGCACTAATAATTTTGAACTCATTTCCAAAATGGTATTCAAGAAGTCGCATTGCTTCCTTGTAACCGTCGTCAGTATTTCTATGGAAACAATTTTGAACCAAATCCTTCGGTTTTCCTGTTGTGAACTGTTCTAAAAAATACAGTCGATCTTGATTGTTATTGGTCTTGTCTTCAATATTATGTTTAAAGGCTTGCATGAATGATTTATACTTTAACGGATCGCCGTCAAAAACTGGTACCTCCTTTTTAGGTAAACCTGCTTGCCTTTGCTGATTCACCAAGAGGTCACCCAAATCACATTGCTTTTGCATAATTGTTGTAATATCAACACCATCTGTCTCCTGATTCATAACTGCGGGATTTTGCTGTTGACTATAGGAGGCGGTAGGAGTATTACACGGGTGATTGCTTGCTGAGAACTGAGCCGCAGACACCTTAGATGGGTGAGAAGTCAGATCCAAATTGTCTCCATCCTCTATTTGCGGCTTGTGAACAAATCTTTGCAAAGGTGTTTTAGGCACTGCCCCCAGATCCTTAAAGGTGAGTGGAGATAATGTTGCTCCAACTCTGCTTAGTTCAGAAGATTTTGTTGTTAAATGCTGCTGCAAATAATCATTCATTCCATTTCCAGGCTCAAGAGCTTCACGATGGCTTTGCATAGACTCCACGTTGGACTGTGTTTCATAAAGCTCCAAGACTTTTAATTTTGCATCCGTAGCAGCTAAATCCGTTTCAAGTTCCAGAGTTTCCATTTTTGTTTGCAATTCAGCCTTTTGTTTCTCCAATGTATGTTTCAATTTGAGGGCCTCAACTTTGGCCAACAAAGCAGCCTTTTCCGCAGCAACTTTTACACGTGTTGAGGAAATTTTAGAAGATGCCTTAGATGATACCTTTGAACCATTATCACTTTTTGATTTCACCGAGTCCTTTGACACATTTGAAATGCTGTCTTCTGGTTGTACATTTAATTGTGGATCTCTACAAGCACTCGTCCATACATCAACCTCATGCAAAAAGTCATTAAAAGTGGCCATCCTTGGCTCAAACCAATCAATGCGTTCCATTTCTTTTACATCCTCTGATAACAAGTTTTGCACAAGTTCATTTGCATTTATAAAGTCGTTAAGAGCTCTTTTGAACTCCTTCAAACGCTCTTTCACAGTTCCAATGCTTTCCTTTGCATCCATCAAAACTCTTATATTATTCATTCTGCGAGTGCATGAACCAAGCTTCCCTCTGCGTGAAGCCCCTAATATTTTCAAATTTTGATCACCCATACTGGCATCCTCAGACTCATCAGCCATTTTGAAACCGTAATCCTTATTCCTCCCAGTTCATTCCCTTAGTTTCATTTTATTTTAATTTGCTCACCGACCCTTCTTCATATCACTGTATAGCATCAAAGAAACTCAGATTCACCACTTCAGCAATCTTCACAATCTTCAAACATTTCATACCTTACACATAGCGGGCCGATACTGAGCTTTCCCAAGCGCTTAAGTGAAATAAATTTGCCAACCGGCACATTACTCACGAAGCGGCGATTTCTCATGCTGTTCCGGATTGCGCAATGTCCGCGACTCCGTGTACAACGCGGCTCCAGCAGGAATGCCGGCGTCTTCCGTCTACAATCCAGGTAGTTTTGAGACTAATGTAATGGCCTTCCTTGTGCAGGGAATTACAGTCGACCCGTGTTCCGTTCACGTCATTATTTATTGGAATAACAATAAGACGACATCAAAGTTGAAGACGGAGATCAACACCGCTCCCAAACACGGTCTCAAAACTATCTTGAGAAACTCAACTTTCTCCTTATGGGGCCTTTTAGAGATCATATGACAAGCTACCATTATATGGTTCTCTTTACAGAAAAAGCAAGGTTTTTCAAATGCTGCTCGAATATTGCTAGAATTGCCAAAATCTGGTTTCTCCTTATTAGTTCTAGCATCTGCATGTTTAGCATCGACTGGCAAAATTGCTGTGACGAAACACTTTCTACTGCTATATTTGAACTGCATCTGTCCCAGTCTGGGCTGCTTGATTTTGATAGTTGAGGCAGTATAACGTATATCCCCAAAAACAGGGTCTTGAAGAATTCTGGCATGCCTTTCAATAAACATTACCAGATCCTGGAATCTGGGCCTTTGTTTAGTTTGTTCCCATATATCATACGCTGACGATCTCCAGCTTTCTCTCAATTTATAAGGAAGCTTTGAAACAATCACCTTCAAGTTGGAAGGTAAATCCAACTCTGAGATACTGGAAAGGTCTTGTACCGCATTACAGCAGCCTCGTAAAAACAAGGCATAACTTTGTAATTCCTTCCCATCATCTGGCTGGATATTACTCCAATCAAGCGCCTTCTCAACATAGGCACTAATAATTTTGAACTCATTTCCAAAATGGTATTCAAGAAGTCGCATTGCTTCCTTGTAACCGTCGTCAGTATTTCTATGGAAACAATTTTGAACCAAATCCTTCGGTTTTCCTGTTGTGAACTGTTCTAAAAAATACAGTCGATCTTGATTGTTATTGGTCTTGTCTTCAATATTATGTTTAAAGGCTTGCATGAATGATTTATACTTTAACAGGTACAATTGCTAGCTTGCAGTCTGCAACACCAGCCCCTGTTTGATCCATGGATACCATCGCTATGGTGATGAGATTGCTGGGATTAACTTCTGTCCCCTCTGTCTGACTGTCGTTGTCCCCTTTGTGAGAATCTCGGTGGCCAGACTAGAGGGTTTGTTGATTGATCAATACAATCAAGAGTTCTCAGAACGGACGTACAGTGAAAAGAAGGAACTCTCATTTGAGGATAAGCAATTTTTGTCCATTTCAAATGATTCTATTAAGATGCAAGATGGTCATTATGAGTTACGACTCCCTTTTAAAAGAGATAATGTTAGCCTGCCGAATAATAGAGAAGTCGCTGAGCAAAGAATTCTTAGCCTTCTTAGAAGATTCAGGAAGGATGAATCATTCTTAAGAGATTATAAGGTCTTCATGAATGATATCCTACAGAAGGGATATGCGGAAAAGGTGCCTGACAAGCAGCTTCACAGAAGGGATGGAAGATTGTGGTATATCCCACATCATGGGATATATCATAAGAGGAAAGGAAAGATCCGTGTGGTCTTCGATTGTACTTCTACCTTTCAGGGCACCTCTTTGAATTCTGAGCTATTGCAAGGGCCAGACCTTACGAATACACTTCTGGGTGTACTTCTCAGATTCCGTCAGGATACTGTGGCGGTCATGGCGGACATTGAGGGAATGTTCCATCAGGTCAAAGTACCAAAAGAGGACAGAGATTTCCTGAGATTTTTGTGGTGGCCTGATGGGAACACGAATTATCCGTTATCAGATTATAGAATGACTGCACATCTCTTCGGGGCCGTTTCATCGCCGAGTTGTGCTAACTTCGCTCTTAAAAGGATTGCTGATGATAATGAAGGGAAAGCAAATGCTGAAGTGCTTAGTACAATTCGAAATAATTTTTATGTGGATGACTGCCTAAAATCTGTGCAGAATGAAAATTTGGCTGTGGATCTGGTACACGGACTTCGAACAACGTGTGCAACAGCTGGATTTAAGCTAACAAAATGGGTTAGCAGTAGTCGATCTGTTCTCACTACTATTCCAGAGGAGGACCGAACCAAAGATATTAAGAATCTAGATCTCGAGAAGGATAAATTGCCTATGGAAAGAGCGCTCAGCATACAATGGGACATGGAAACTGATGCTTTCTTCTTCAGAATCAGCCCGGATCCATATCATCTAATTAGCAGAAGAAACATCCTGTCAATAGTCAATTCGATTCATGACCCGTTTGGGTTTTTAGCACCATTAACTCTTCCAGCTAAAAGAATAGTTCAGGAGTTGTGCCGAATGAATTTTGGGTGGGATGAAGATATCCCTACTGGTCTTGCACATCAATGGAACAGCTGGTTGAGTGAGCTCGTGAAGTGAGAAATGTCCATCATGAAGTGAGAAATGTCCATCATATTATAGAAGTTCATGAGTAGGGATCTAAGACCTATCACTAAGTTGTGTCTGCTGATGGACAACTTATGATCTAAGATTTGGCTTAGATCCCTACTCATGAACTTCTATAATATGATGGACATTTCTCAGGCTCTTGATTGAACATTTAATAATTGCCAATTTTGGTCAATTAGGGGCCGGGATGTATGAGCCTGTGAGTTATTGTTTCACATTATTTGTTTATGCATTTATATGTATTATATATTGTATAATGTTTATTGTTTTCCCCTAATAAGATAATGAGGTGGGCTGTACCAATGAGATCTGTGTTTTAGTCAGGCAGTGATGAGGTAGGGGTGTGGCCTATGGGGAAAGGGACACAGTTTTGAGACCGTGTTTGGGAGCGGTGTTGATCTCCGGCTTCAACTTTGATGTCGTCTTATTGTTATTCCAATAAATAATGAAGTGAACGGAACACGCGTCGACTGTAATTCCCCGCACAAGGAAGGCCACCACAGACATCATTATAATCATTGTACTGTCCTTTGTGAGCATGATAGCTCAGCAGACAGGGGCTGTTTGGATTTTAATAGCTATCAGTGTGCAGTGAAATATTCAGCAGAATTCAACCATAGCAGTATCTCACATCTCCACCCGGCCGTGATTGTGAGATCTGATCCACATTCAATGCAGCTGTTGATTTCTGATTATAATCACAAACTAGGACAATTCTTCAAACATGCTGGAGCGAGCTGGCAGCAGTGCATGATATACCCCTATACTGTCTTCTTGCTTCTTTTTTGAGCCTTTCATTTTCAAATATTTCTCTTAGGCTACTCTTAATAAGTATTTTGTCTTGTCTTCCAGTAAAATGTCTTATCAACTATTGAGGGATAGGGTACAAATTTTAACAGTTAAATCTTGCCATACTTCTCCTTGTTATTACAATTGTTTTGTATAAGAAGTTTTCATGATCTAATTCATTATCTATTTAAATATACATTCATCTGCATACATTTCAACATTTCTGAACATTGCATAAACAGGTTCCAAAGTTTGGTTTCATTTAGTTGACATATTAGAGTCAAAAGTTTTTATCAAGGGGATTTTGGATGTCTCTTTTTATCACTCCATAAATCAGAAAATACTGTCAACAGCCAGAGAAAAAAATTGCTATGTATTTAGGAATAAAATGTTACATAGATCAGGCAAATCATATATGAACAAACCCCTCTGAAGGTAAAAGTTTGTTGTATGTAAGTGCTACTGAGGTGGAGATTTCTGTCCCAGTGCAAGAAAAAAAAAGGAATTTTCATTCATTGAAATAGAACTGATATATACTATATATACTGTATATATATATATATATATATATATATATACATATATATATTATGAAGATATGTTAAGACACTAAAGGTAAAACTATTTGTAGTTTTCACTGAGCAGCAATGCATGTCTTTGCAACAAGGTTGCATGCGAGCTTTAAAGGGGTCATATGATGCGATTTCAAGTTTTCCTTTCTCTTTGGA
>NW_015648505.1:843224-852271 GCF_001515625.1 Sinocyclocheilus rhinocerous
GAAAACTATGTGTTTGAGAGAGGCGGGGCATAGGGGACCTACAATAATGTACAGTATTTGAAAAATAATGTGTTTTTGAACTTTAAAGCATGTCAACATATTCTGTTACACCAAATACACAAAATAATGATCTTTAAAATAGCATCATATGACACCTTTAAACCATCACATACACACAATGAAGCACACACATAAACACAGAATGATCAGTATTATTGTAAATATAACAGATTGTTAAGACTTCAAAAATTACCACGAAAATTTTAATTAAAATACATGCAGTATATTTGTGTATAAGGAACAATGGATTTAATTTTCATAAAGTTTTGAGTCAAATGTGTGTTTTCTCCCCTATGTAACACCTCAAAAACCTTAAATCAGGATAACCTAGGAAAGGCTAATGGGGCATGTTGTCATAAAAAAAATTTGTTTAATAAACTGCACAGTATCTTTTTCCTGGGAAATAACAATGGACATGATTAACAGATTTGTGCAGCCAAACTTGAAGAAATGTACAAAATATATAAAACAGACTTTCAAAAATAAACTAGGAAAATGTTTTAGTTTGCTAAAAAATGTGATAACCCAGCCTCCACTATTTCATGTAGGGCAAAAACACATGCGCACCCAGTAGTACGTGTGTGCAAATATGTGTTTGTCTCAGTATAGATGTAGGGTCTACATGCTTTTATGTGCTTATGACTTGCTGCATATATGCTATATAGCTAATTTGTGTTTATTTGTAGGCCAATGTGCATTTGAGATGTTGAATCCTATCTACACCGGTTGAGTGCACTCGCAGTCTTGCCCTTGAATGTCAGTCCATCAAGCATGTACCCTACACTCGATGTGTATGACTCAAACCATGCTTTCTCCCATAATGTCACTTCTTAAGACTAGATTGTCACTGCCTGTGTGTGAATTCTGCCTCCAGGGCAAATGTGTTCAGTCTATAGAATGATGTTCCCTTATAGAAGCATGAAGCATGCTAACACATATAGACACTAATATGCACATCATGTGTACATTAGCATGTGCAAGCTGATGCGAGGGGAGAAGAAAGACCACTTGCAGACATGACACAACACTCAAATTGCTAACTGTAAGAATGGATGTTTGCTCTTAAATGCTGTGGACAAGCCTGAAAAACACTTTTTTTGTGTGTGAGTTGTGAGTTGAACTGAAGAACCTACATTCATGCGTACGGTAGCTGTAACCACCAACAATCATGGTGAATTGATTCTACACATCATTACGCACTTCTCTGTTTGTTGTTAGAATGACAACATTTTTTTTCAAGTTTTCAATTTTAGTCTGGTCTGTGCTAACAGTGCTCGTCAATGTCAAAATGATTGAGATGGCCAATCAAATTAATGGAGGTTGGCTTTACCGTTCCAGTGCAACTCTTCCGTTTTAGTGGTGAAAGAGTGTGAGGTAAGATGTAAGTAGGTAAAAATTTTATATTTCTCAACTGTTGAGACAGAAATTTTAAGAGACCCGACAGTAATATCCAGTGATGCAAACTACTCAACTATTTTTTGTCAAATTTTGCCGTTTTAAATGAAAATATAAGCTATCATAAGCATTTGTGATTGAGATGAGATGTAATTTATTATTAAATGTGACGACAAGAGACATTAACAAAGCCATTTTCGAAGATTAACAGTGAATGTGAGCAGATTTTAAAATAAAAATGTTATTTGCAAATGATTGTTCAATTTTTTTTATTTTCCCGTAATGCCTTAAATGTTTTAAGTATTATATTCCTTTAAATAAAAATTACAATAACTAAATGGTCATAAAAAATATTTTTTTTATGTGTTCAAGAAAAGTTACATGTATGATATTTCAAGAAAAGTTACATGTATGATATTTTTAGCCAGATTTTATTAATGATCAGAAAATGTCTTGTTTTCATAAATTAGACAGTGTTGGAAGTTGCCATTTAAGTAGATAGTAGCAATACTGTATATCAGTTTTGGGGAGTCACTAACTAAATGTAGTGATACTACTAACTAAAAATGTGGACATTTTTAGGTCATCTGTTAAAAATAAGGCAGCTTTCCAGTTATAAGCTTATTTTTCCAACAAGTAAAAGTTTTTATGTTACATTGATTTGCACATGTAGCTTCACAACTTAACTTTTTTTTTTCTAATTTTCAAATACTAGCAATCCCTTACGAAAATTAACTGTGTTTTTACTACAAATAAAACCGAAAAACCATATAGTTAAACCATGGTAACCACAAATTAACCATGGTTTCGCTACACTAGTTTAACCATATGTAGTAAAACTGTGGTTATACAAAAGTTAATCAAATGCCAAAAAACATGGTTACTACAATTTTACTACAGTAAAACCATGGTTATTTTTTTGTAAGGGATGTTTGAGGAAGTAATCAAAAATGCTTGACTGTCATCTCTCTCATATGGTGTTGGTTTTGATGCCAAATGAACATGATTCAAAACCATTTGAGAAATTATCTCACCAAATAGTTAACATAGTTATATTTAAATTAAGATATTTGAAGTAGCTTTTAGAATGTAGTTGTTGCATATTGACATGTTTTGCTAGTAGCTTGTAGTGTATAGCTAGCTAAGCATAGCTATGACTGTTCTTTAACTCCTGTACAGTAAAATAAGGTTTTAGTTTAGGTTGTAGTTACAAGTTACAGAGTAGCTTTTCTCAATACGGCTATTTGTATTACCAAGATGGCCGCCGCATAATCCAACTTGCCTTTAACCAAACATTGATCAAAAACTGCAGCATCTTAAACAGAGACATGGGACTGACTTGTCGCATCTGATATGGCTCAGTGGTTTGTGATAAATGGCTTTGTCGTTCTTCCTTCTCTCTATATTTCTTTCTCTCACACACACTCATATAAACAGCTTGTCAATTTTACAACCTCGTGCGCTGCGGCTAGTTGATTCAGTTGATAAAAGCAGTGGAGGATCAAAGGTGGCTATACATCATTCCCCTTCTCATTTTCTCATTACATTCCAGCTGATACTGCATTCAGCAGTCTGCCTACCCAACATCCGTCAAAACAAGGAGAAAATTTGACAGTTTGTATTTGAGGCTCTTTTCACATACCCCATCCTGACAATAGTGAGATATGATGGGCTCTCATTTGAATATTTCAGCTAGCATTAAACATCAAGGCAGTCTGTCTGTGTGTATTACTATAAGACATTTTCAAAAGGATAGAGAACGACTTAAACAGAATCCTTTGAACTTAAAAGGCTTATAGCTTTTAGGACACAGGAAAGATAAGGATAATCTGAGGTTTCAAGGTGTCAGAGGCCAATCTGCAAATACAATGATGCTGAACCTCTTTGTTGTGGTGCAACCTTCCTAGCCATGTTAAAATCACTGTGACATACAAGGGGCTTTTATAAAGTAACGGCAGCAGGATACAATGCTAAATAAATAAATACAATAATATAAATGTACTAATACATTTTTCATCTTACTGACCCCCATATATATGCTTTAAATTGATCAAAAGTGATCGTAAAGACAGTTATGAAAACATTTCAATTTCATATGAATGCGGTTCTTTCTATTAATCAACAAATCATGCAAAAAAAAAGCATAAAAGCAGCATAACTGTTTTCAACATTTTGATAATACTCAGAAATGTTTCTTGAGCAGCAAGTCAGTATATTAGAATGATTTTTGAATGATCATGTGATACTGAAGACTGAAATAATGGCTGCTGAAATTCAGCTTTGCCATCACAAGAATAAACTACATTTTTAAATAGTTATTTCACATTTGAATCATATTTCACAATATTACAGTTTTTACTGTATGTTTGATCAAATACAAACTATACCTAATGCATTAACTAATGTTCATAATTGAGTGTTACCACAAATAGCTAAATGTATTATTAATAATAATTGCACTGTTGCCTTTTTAGTATAATTCCTACATTGATTTTGATGTCAAATGGAGCAGACGGCATGTGCAAAAAAACAAAGCCATCCGTGGGTACAATTCGTTCTTAATGAATTCCTTCTTTATATTAAATTCAATTAAAATTAAGCTAACATTCAACCCTAGAGAAGAACAATTTACACATCATGAAATTATTTACAGAATGTTTATCAAGTGCATTTTTCGCTCGTGGTTATTTATGTAGCATGGTGAATTGCAGTCCAAAATGAGTCTCTCATGATTGATATGAGATAGAATCATCTTTTGTAACTTCCTCTGGTCCTTCGTTTCATCCTTAGTATTAAATCAGGGGATCAGGCCGTCCAGAAACAAGCTGAGCCCTAAAGAAACCATTTGACCAGCACAAACAGCCTGGAGGGTACACCGTCTGAGAGCGAAGGAAGGTCATAACCCTTCTTTTTACTCCAGGGGGGAATTGCATCAAGCGGAAAATGGACATCCAGTCTGCCAGTAACCCATCTAAACAGATTACAATGGGAAACACAGACTAAAAGCATCGATATTTAGAAAAAGATTACGGAACGGTTAGAAAAAACATTGTGATTCTCCCAAAACAGCAGTTTGAATGCACAACAGATGGTCCGGGCGTCATCCACTTTCCATGGCCCTGTACACAATAATGTGTGTGTTTGTGTCTGCAATAGCACATTTGTAAGAATCTCAGCAAGCAGTCATTTCATTGAGGTTTCAGCATTCATAAAGCCATACAATACATTCGCTTCATACCGATCAAATAATGCTGTGCAGAAATTTATAATAATGATGTTGTGACTGAAATTTACCACAGGGTGTCAACAGGCCCGACAGCACATCATTTGACGCTCCTCAAAGATGTCATCTGGCTGAACAAAGCAGTTCTGTTCATGAGAAAGCCTCCATCTTCCTTTTTTATGCAAAGTGCACTGTGAGATCTGTCTGTGCCTTGGCATACTATGTGATTGAATCACTTTATTGCCAAGCTGCATTTATGGCCATGGACTTATGGAATTTAGCAAGATCACAGTCATTTACTAAATGAAAATACTCTTGCTAAGTGTATATACACTACCAGTTACCTCCTATTTTATGATGAGATTTTGTTTAATAGGTTAGTTCACCCAAAAATGAAAATTACCCCATGATTTACTCACCCTCAAGCCATCCTAGGTGTATATGACATTCTTCTTTCAGACGAATACAATCGGAGTTATAATAAATAATGTCCAGGCTAATCCATGCTTTTTAATGGGAGTGGATGGTAGCCCAAAATTTGAAGTCCAAACAATTGCACCCATCCATTATAAAGGAAGTCCACATGGCTCCGGGGGGTTAATAAAGGCCTTCTGAAGCGACGCGATGCGTTTGTGCAAAAAAAATATCCATATTTACAACTTTATAAACCTTAATCTCTTGCTTCCGCTAACTGTCGTATGCACGTTCACGAGAGAGTGGCGTCCAGTGGAGTCTTGGTGGACTGTCACGATCTCTAGCTGGAGTGCCTGTGAGCTTCGCTATAGGGCACTCCACTCCAGACTCTTGCCACTTTACCCAGGACTCCATTTCCCATAATCCTTTGCACAGACTCATCAATTGCATCACCTGTCTCTCATCAGACCTCATCATCAGTTCACAGCTGTCTCTTTAAAAGTAGCACACACACTCTCTGTCTTCGCTGGTGATTGAATGTTTAGCTCTTCCATGTTTCCTTGCCTTTGTGTTTTGATCCTTGGACTGTTACCTTGTTTTTGATTGATTGCTGCGTTCCCTGACTATTGCCTGACTTGTGGATTACTCTTTTGCCTTTGCCCAGGATGTGTTTGTTTGCTGGTGTTCGACCCTGCCTTTTCTGACTACGCTCAATGGAGCCTGCACGTGGATCCCCACTTTGTCACGCCTCCCTTGTTACAATAAAAAAGTATTAAGTATTTTTTTTTAGTCATACTTACCCCAAACTAGTGTAGACGGTAGTGTGTGTGTGTGTGACAGTTTCCAGAAAAATAATAAGCAGCTAAAACTATTTTCCATACTGACAATAAGAAATATTTCCTGAACAGCAAATCATAATTTCTGAAGTATCTTGTGACACTGAAATCTAATATAAAAATAGAAAACAGCTATTTTAAATTGTAATAATATTTTACAATATAACTGTATTTTTAACCATATTTTCAATCAAATAAAAGCAGCCTTGGTGAGCATAAGAGACTTTCAAAAACATTTTTAAAAATCTTAGTTTAGCAATAGTTTTGATCCATAGTTTGTAGTGATGAGGCGGGGCAATGTCTTAAATACAGCACTTGACACTTTTATTACAAGGAAGCATTTGCCATTTTCCACTTGAAGACAATTGTTTTTTGGACTCAGTATTCTGAATGCAGTATTACTGAGATGAATGACATGCATTACAGATGTTGCGCTTCTTTATTTTCTTGACTGACTTTTGTTATGATTAAACCCGATTGAAATCTGCAGCATGAAATCGACCAAATGAATTCAGTGCAGAACAGAAAACACCTTCCTGCTTATGTGTTGACAATATTCCCCCTGCCTCCATAATTAAAACACTGATCTGGTCCATGATAGCACATGCTAGAACAAGCAAATCCACTGGGCAAATAAACCCTTGCAGGCTGATAAACGAACTCTGGCTTTTAGGAGTCAAATCCCTCCTCTGGGCCGCCCTGCTGCATGTCAAGAGCCAGTGTTGTGGAATGAAAATGAAGACATATTGGAGTAGCAGGATTTGAGGGTCTCTGAGGAGGGGGAATCGGATCAGGGATATCATGTTCAAGGTCACCTTATGCTAGATGTGGCGATGGGTTGACAGATGTGGACTCTGTCTGACCTCGCAGACTCACGCTGCCACTATGACGGGATGTCTGAAGGGTCATAAACGCAGAGAAGAGGCTTCTTGTTCTTAGAAACCAATGTGCCTTTAGGCTTCATGCTAATTCTTGCACAGTGATGTCATACGACTTCAGTAGATGATCTACTGAGTGAGTTTCATGTCATGCTGAGGCTGGAGTCACCACAGCATCAGGAAAACAGGGGTTTGATTTATAAAAACATCTTTTGGCCAATTCCATTACTGTATACTGTAGCTATTTGTGGACGCCACAGCTGATATTTAGTGTATGTATGTGATATATAGGTACATCGGTAACACTTTAGTATAGGGACCAATTTTCACTATTAACTAGTTGCTTATTAGCATGCCTATTATTAACTTATTGGCTGCTTATCAGTCCTTAAAAAGCACATTTTCTGCATGACCATATTCTACATCCCTAATCCCACCCAATACCTAAACTTAACAACTACCTTACTAGCTATTAATAAGCAACAAATTAGGAGTTTATTGAGGCAAAAGTCATAGTTAATGGTAACTTAATAGTGAGAATTGGAACTTTAAAACAAAGTGTAAATGGTAAATCTGATATTTTAATCAAATGTGCTTTTTTGCTGCATTATTATATAGAAAAGGAAAAAACAAAAAAAACCTGGGCTGCGTTTCCCAAAAGCATCGTAAGCCTATAAGTAGATCGTAGTCCCATTGCCACCAATGGTCACGATCAACTTGCTTTCAAGTTGCTTTCGAACTTACGATCAATGCTTTTGAGAAATGCAGCTCTGATCTCATGAGAAAACTATTTTATGTGGTGTATGACTTTGTAAGTTTTGATTTGTACAAAAAAGTGCAATTTTTTGTTGTTGAAAAAAGTAAGTAAGAAGGCTGTACACAAACTCAGGAATGAGACTGTATGAATTCATACAAATTAGCCATTTATTCGCTAAAATGTAAAATAGTAATGAAGCGAGTGTCATGAGAGTGTGTTGTTTAAAACAATTGTGCCATGTTTTTAGAAATGTAGGCCTGCTGTTTGTGTCCATGTTGGCTTTATATTTGATAAGCATTTTCAAGAAAGGTTTGCCTTTAATGACTCTAATAATGTTGTGGTATACTCGTCAAGTCCATGATCTAACTGAATTAAAACGAGGAAACTAATTAGCACAACATTGCTGCAGGTAAAGAAAATGTGGAAAACGATTAACCTAAAATGATTAAAGGGTTAGTTCACCCAAAAATGACAATTCTGTCATTAATTACTCGAAAAAAAAGCAACAACTTTATTTAACAATCCGTCTCCTCCGAATCACCCTGGTGCCATTTTGGAGAATATCAGCTGGATGTAAAACAACGTATGCTATTCTGTGTCAGCTGCATCACGCCGGATCTGTTTCCTACGTTGTTGTGATTTGATCTGAATGGAAACAGCGTATCCGCGTGGCGCAGCTGACACAGAACAGCATACGCTGTTTACAGCGTCTCCTCCGAATCACCCTGGTGCCATTTTGGAGAATATCAGCTGGATGTAAAACAACGTATGCTATTCTGTGTCAGCTGCATCACGCCGGATCTGTTTCCTACGTTGTTGTGATTTGATCTGAATGGAAACAGCGTATCCGCGTGGCGCAGCTGACACAGAACAGCATACGTTGTTTACAGGGTGATGCGGAGGAGACGAATTGTTGAATAAAGTCATTATTTTCTTTTCTTTTGCGCACAAAAAGTATTCTTGTAGATTCGTATAATTACGGTTGAACCCCTGATGTCACATGGATTATTTTAAAACTGAAATAAGTACATTGCATAAGTATTTAGCTAACGAAATAATAACTAAATATTTAGCTGAAGCACCTTAACAGCCTCAAGTCTTTTTTTGTTTGATGCGACAAGCTTTGCTCATCAGCATTTTGCAATTATGTGCCATTCTTCACCTCACTTCTTCACCTCTCAAGCTCTGTAAGCTTGGATGGGGGCAGATGCACATTTTCAGGTTTCTCCAGAAATATTTGATTGGGTTCAATCCCAGGCTGTGGCTGGGTCACTCAAGGACATTCACACAGTTGTCTATAAGCCACTCTTGCTGTGTGCTTAGGGTCATTGTCCTGTTGGAAGGTGAACCTTCTGCCAAGTCTGAGGTTATGAATGCTCTGGACTGGGTTTTCATTAAAGGCAGAGTAAGTGATTTTTCAAAAAGACTTTAGAAAACTGATTCGGGCCGAATCGCAAAACAAACTTGTAGCCAATCAGCAATAA
>NW_015648505.1:853091-862301 GCF_001515625.1 Sinocyclocheilus rhinocerous
TGTTGCAGTGGTGTTTGTCCTTCTGTAGATTTCTCCTATCTCCACATATGATCATGGAGCTCAACTAGAGTGACCATCAGGTTCTTGTTCACCATGCTAACCAAAGCCCTTCTCCATCAGTTGCTCAGTTTGGCCAGGAGGCCAGCTCTAGGAAGAGTCCTGGTTGTTTCAAACTTCGTCCATTAAAGGTAACAGAGACTACATGCTTCTGTGAACCTTCAATGAAGCAGATTTGTTTTCTGAAATGTGTGGCTTGACGCAAACCTGTTTCTGAGCTCTACAGGCAGTTCCTTTTGACCTCAGGGCTTGGTTTTTGCTCTGATATGCATTATCAGCTGTTAGACCTTTTATTAAGACGTGTGTGCCTTTCCAGATCATATCCATTCAATTGAATTTGCCACAGGTTAACTTCGTTTGACGTGTAGTGACATCTACAAGCAATATGAATGCTCCTGAGCTAAATTTCAACTGTCCCAGATAATGGGACGATTGCATAAGTATGAATACTTATGCAATGGAATCATTTTATTTTTTTATTTTTAATACATTTGCAAAGATGTTAAAAACCTGTTTTTTTGCTTGACAATTATGGTGTATGGAGTATAGATTGATGTGGAAAAAAACTAATTTAAAGCAGTTTAACATAAGGCAGCAACAAAACAAAATGTGAAAAAAATGAAGGGTTATGAATACATTCGCAAGGCACTGTAGATATATATATATACATATATACAGTGCCTTGCGAATATATATATATAGTTTCACATGTTATGTGTAAGGCTCCATACACTTTGAATACATACACATTTAAATAATTTTTTTTAAGAAAATGCGGCCACGATTTACCCAAAATGTACACTAAATAAAAATAAATATAAATTTGTTCATTTTCATTAATTAATATAAATTCATATTGTAGACAAAAACAAACTAATAAAAATGACAAAATGCACTACAATATTGCTAAAACATTACATTTTAAATGTAATATTTTAAATATTACTAAAACTGTAATAGTATCTGTAATACCCTGACATTTTGGACCTTCGGAAAAAAGAAGAAAAAAAAAGGAAAATGGAATTTCTTTATATCAGAAGTTAAAAACATGCTTATAATGAAAGAGATGAAATTGTACTTTTAATGTGTGTTTGAATGAATAAATAAATGGGTTCAGATTTAAAAAATGGGTGCAAACAGTGCTGGTTAGGTCTTGGCACTTGTAACTTTGTGCTGAATTCCACTCATGTCAGAAACAGATGAAGGTTAGTATCTGCTCTGCACCTCTTATTGATCCCTACAGGGTGTTAAAAGTAAAGGCACATAACACTACTCTCTCCGTTGTAATAATTCATAATGCATCATATTTTCCCATAGCTGCTCAAAATACAATCTCCACTGAAAGTGAACGCAGAACTTTCCGGCCTGGAAATAAAATCCTAACAAATAAACAGTGTTTGATGTCCATAAGGGGTATTCCATAACAGGATTTCCATAAATAAGTAAATCCCTCACTCTTAGATATGATTTTCATTGGCACTGGTTTAAGAGCACACTTATTATAATGTATTTTGTGCTAATCCGAGTTTATTTGTAACTCTATTCAGCTGTAGCTTAAGACTAAAGGCATATCCCTGGAGCAAAATCAGCCGTCTATGAGAGCTCAGTCAAAGACAACAGCGTGCCCATACTTTCTGACTACAAACTCACTGCAGTGGCAAAAAAAAAAAAACTTGAAACAACAGTGTTTGGCAGGTTTGGGCTTTCAAAGATTTCAGCTGCAGCTGTGTCAATGATAAATAAACCATCTGAACCGTTCTCATTGTAAAACGAGTCTCGCACAGACAAACGCACTTAATCAGTTCATCTAACCCAAGCTTGTAATCTTTTTTTATTGTGAAGAAAATTCCCTAATATACCAAAACTTGTCTGATAGAAAAATAATAATAGGGTGAATCTCACAAAAATATGTCTGGGTCATACTTCACCCCAAAATCAAAAGAAAAATAAATAATACACTTTATTTTCCATCAAGAAAACGTTTTAGGAAGACTAATATTTTAGATTCTGCATTTGTTTTATGTAGTTTACACACAGTTTGCAATACTACAATGTGCGTTTATTTATTTGTAATCTACAATATTTTCAATAATTAATTTTTAAAAAGAAAACATATTTTAGGGACAGTTTTGTGCACAGTTTACAAACAGTCTCATTATTGCAATGTGCCTGAATAGTTTACTTAGGCTTTTACATTTATTTGTATTATTATTATTTACTTATCTTTGTATTTCACTATATTCTGAATAACAATTCATTTTTAAAAAAAGAAAGCATTCTAATTTTTATGGGCAGTGTTTTTGCATTGTGACATATTTTTGTAATTCACAATATTCTAAATAATAATACATTTAAGAATGAATATATTTCATTATACAATATTTTATTTTAAAAAGAATTTAATACTACATTATGCACAAACATGTTGTAAATATTATTATTATTACTGTTATTATTATTTGTTTCTTATTTTGATTTTGAGACATGCTCGGCAGATTTTTTTTAAATAAAAGAATTGATACTTTGTATAAGATATATGAATATATCATTAATATATCAACAATAATAATAATAAATGAATATATCAATAATAATAATAAAAAATAAATAATACATTTATTGAGATTTATACACAAAACAAGTGAAATGAATGCAACTCATTTTTGAATCTCAAGTAAATTTGCTGCTTTAAGAATGATTCTATGCTGTAAAAAGAAAAACATATGGATTAAGAAACAGTGCAGCCAGTAAAATTACAGTAAGAGCAGGAAAATAAAATACGAAACAACCAAGATATAGGTTTAAAATAAACATCATGATTAGACTTTATTGAACACCCATAAACATTACAAAAAGGTGTCATTTTCCAAGTCCCTCGGCGGCCCAAAAGACCTTCCAGTCTAAAAGCAGTGTCTCGAGAAACAGGGCACTTCCCTCACACAAACAGCAGCTGAACTCCTGCCACATCCCGACTAAACCCACACAAAAACCAAACAGATCGAAGTGAAACGAACAAGCAACAACGACAAGCGACATTAACAAATACTTTATGGCTTTCCGCTCTCCTCCCTTTTTGGGTACATGAAGGTTTGAATTCATGGCAGCATCATTATTATATATGGACTCGATGAAGGCTTCACGTGGTCTCTGCGTAACTTGGCTTTCATGTTATCGACACGGAGGCTCGGGCTGATGGGGACTGGGCCTGTACAGCTGCTGCAATCGGACCGGTCTCACCGGCCACCCGGGTAACTGTCCAATTACTCTCAGGCCGACGGGCTGCCGGAGTGACGGGCGCAAGGCCCCGAGACCTGCAGCTGGCCTGAGCGGGAGTCCAGAGGAGGTAGGACCGAAGCGGAGGAAGAGGAAAGCGGCAGCAGGATGGCCGGGGTCAGACCGTATCGGAGCTGGAAGACACGGGGAGGGCCGTGTGCGCTGATGCCGTTTGGCCGGGACTCCTTATGTTCCTCCTCCCTCTTCAGCTCCTCCTCCTGTTTCTTCGCTTTCCTGTCGGCTTTGTTGAGCTCCTGGAGCTTCTCAGCTTGAGCGCGGCGGATATGGTGCGTCTTCCTGTGGCTTTGAAAAGAATCAAGGAATTCCTCCAGGGGCACGTGGCCCTCCATGAACCTCTCCAGCAACTCCTGTGAAGGTCAAATGACAAATAAACAGGTATCAGAGGACAGGAAGTCCAGATGGATTCATAACGAGTGTGACGCAGACGCAGACGCAGACGCAAACATCCTCATCGTCTTCCAAGACAAATGGCAAAACCTAGTTGTATAAGGAACAGTTATTTCTATATGACCCTTCAAAATGACTTTGATGGTGGAATCTCATGCGGTCCAATTGATTACATAATTTAAAGAAATATTTCTGCATTAAATAAACCCTGCTGAAGAAAAAAAAAAACAGTTTAGACCAGCCTAAGGTGGTTTGCTGGTCTTAGCAGGTGTAAGATGGTCAGCCGAATCCCTTAGACGTAATACATTTACTTGAAGTACCCACTGAAATTTTAGTTAATATTTCAATAATTTTTGAAAACATATTTACATGTTCAAGGTTCTTTGATATCGGTTAATGGTGACATGACACGCAAGTAAACAGATAAAATATTGAATATTTTTTTTAGTATTTTATTGTATTGTTTTTATTTTGAAATTATTTATATATAGTGCTGTACAACTAACCTCTTTTTAATTCACATTACATTCACACCGCTGTTTTGGGAACTCAATGCAACAAAACAAAACAAAACAAAACAAAAAATAAAAACTATTATTAATATTATTTTATTAATGACAGTTTTAACTCTACATTTTAAAAATAGACAGAAATTTTTAAATAAATGAATATTAGATCATTCTAATAATTTTATTTCATGCAAAAATTTAGACACTTAATTCTTAAATTCTTCACTTACAAACATTCAAACCCTTGAGTTTTTGAAAATTCTCAAGTGTGTTTTTTTTTTGTAGAATACTGGTGAAATGCCGTAAACCTCTGTCCACAAAAATGTTGGAAATTATGTAAATGTGTATATAAAATTAATCTTGCACATACTGTGTTCCAAAATGTGTGTTAAACACAGCACATGCAGAGATGGAGTTGACTGCATTTACTGCGAACAAAGCCGCTCTGAGACACTGAAAACTCCAAATTATGAGCTGTGTGCATGTAGACCACAGTGCAAATTGTTGCTTCACTTTGAAACATGCAGCACAACATGATTACACTACATAATTAAATTGCAGCCTTTGTTATGCTAATTGCATTAAGCTATATCATGGTTTCAGCTTCAAGTTTGATTAATTGTGCAGCCCTATTTAGCTAATTAGTTAACTTAGTTATTCACCCCTGGTAGCTGATTTTCCAGCCTGGTCAGCCTATGACTAAAAACTACGTTAGGGTAATTTAACATGTATTTTTAAGTAACATTTTTAGTTACTTGACAAAAACACTGTGGGGCTTAACAAACGGACAACGATTATGTCTGCACAAATAATCACACAATAAATTTACCATGACCCTGAAGTGTCTGTGGAAGGCTCTGCTGGAAGGGGCAGGTGTCTACACTCGGTCTGTCTCAGTATGGGGACTGAATAATTGATAAGTCTTGTCTGCACAAACCCACACCCTAAATGTCCTCACAGACAGAACAATAAAGACTTTCAGGACACCTCCCCTGGCAACCTACACATCAGTGTGAGACAATAACATGCAATGAGCAACTCTAACCCGGTACTGTTATTGTTCATCTAAAACGATTTCATTCGTTTTCATTAATTGAAAAAAAAAAAACATGAAATCAATATACATATGTAAATATTAGCTGAAAATCTTAAGCAAAAATTAGAAATTTGCTTTGGCAACTGAAATAAAATGTTTAAGTACTACACTTACTAAAACAAAAACTGAAAAAGCTAAATTGAAATCATAAAAAATTTTTTTTTTAAAAATAAATAAATTTACTAAAACTTAAAACAAAAGCGAAAAATATTAAAATAAAAGCTAATTAAAATATTAAATACTATAATCATATATATATATATATATATATATAGTGCCTTGCCTCATTTTTTTCACGTTTTGTTATGTTGCTGCCTTATGTTAAACTGCTTAAATGTACTTTTTTACACATCACTCTACACTCCATACACCACTTTTAATTTCTTGCCTTTTCAGAAAATATTTCGTTTTTATTTTTTCCAAAGAAAAAAAGTAGCTATATATGTTGCTATATAGTTGCTATGGTGTTATGAGTGGTTTAGTATGTGAGGTTGCTAGGGTGTTCTGGGCTATAAAACAAAATGAAAATATAATAATAATAATAATAATACTATGATACTATAAATAAATAATATTAAAATAACACTGGTTTCTAGAATGTTGCTCAGTGGTTTTTATTGGCCCAAGCCAAAAGAGCTCACCGCTAAGTCTGTGATATTCTTATCTATAGATACGGCTTGGGTCCCTCTTTCAGTGCAAGCCTGTGTTTTTTCCCCTCGTTTAACTGTTTGGCAGAAATCATGTCAAAAATATCATAACACACCTTTCCAAACACAACAAACACTGCATGACAAGTTAATACTATAGAGCCAGGGGGTTGTTCAAATCCCTCAAGCATAAGCAATAGTAATCATGCTTACCTCAGTGGGGTTTCCCTGTGTAATCAACAAAAAAATTACTACTGCATGAATCCAAAGTCATACATTCAAAGATTTTATTTTTAAAGGACCATTTGTCTTAATGGATGAAGCAGAGCCCTCGAACCGTGTTTCATGTGGTCTCCTGGTGTTTATTAGCTTTTTTATAATTCTTGATCAAGGCATCATTAAAATGTTATAGTTTCATATGAGAACAGACTATGAACAGTTGCCATCAGCCCTTTTCCAGACGCTGTTGCACTAATAGAATATGCAAGTCCTGTGGGAATTCACGGCCTAATCCAGCTCAGAAACACACGTGCGGGACTGATGTTTTGTCTGGCACGCTTCCTGCTGAAGGCTGGCTCTCTGTACAGCTTACTTTTGATGGAGTGAGATTATCAATCAGATGGCAGGGGCATAATGACAAAGTCACGGAGTTATTGATCGGGCCTGTGTGGGGTGGAAGACACAGTGCTTGTTTACAGCCTGAGGACGGATAAACCTACGTAGATCAATCAGACAAAGCTGAACGGATGGGGCAGGGCGGCTGAGACGACAAGAGAAGACGTCTAAGGAGTATTTTTTCCTAATGGCCCATGTTATGCTGAGCTGTTTCAAGCCCTTTGTAGAATAGTCTGTGATGCTAACACATTACGTAATGAATGGTGACGTCCAGTTTGTGGTCAAATCATTCTTCTATATTTTCAATGAATCCATTCAATTGGTTCATAAATAAACAGTCTAGAGTCAACCGCTCACTGATTCATTGACCTGAATATGATTGTTTTTTTCTCATGAAATTACAATAAACACCCTTACTAATAAAATTTAACCTCCCCCCAAAAAATTAATAAACAGCTATGTGTGCCTACATATTGTTTTTGAGAATGTTTGGGGTCAGCAGGAGTTTTTTAAAGGAATTATTAATTTTATTCAGGAATGACGGATTAAATTGATTAAAAGCCACAGTAAGGACTTTTACATTGTTACCAAAGACTTCTATTTTAAATAAAAGCTGTTCTTTTGAACTTCCATTGGTTTTCACAGAAATATTAAGCAGCACTGTTTTCATATTGATAATATTAAGAAATGTTTCTTGAGCAGCAAATCAGCCTATTAGAATGATTTCTGAAGGATCATGTGACCCTGAAGACTGCTGAAAATTCAGCTTTGCATCACAGGAATAAATTACACTTTAAAATATATTAAAACAGAAAATAGTTGTTTTAATTGTAATACTATTTCACAATATTACTGCTTTACTGTATTTTTTGATCAGCTGAATGCACAATTGGTGAACCTAAGAGACTTCTTTCAAAAACATTAAAAAAAAAAAAAAAATCACATTGACCCCAAACTTGAATGGTAGTGTAATATGCTAAATCATTTTTATCATTTTTTTGTTAAACAGTTCATTGAAACACACTTTTCATTAGAAAAGATTTGTGGAAAGACTTCCCATCACTAGTAATGAATGCTAACAACAAACATGAGCACATGGATGAAAAACAGGGATGGCCATGCTAAAATGTAATTATATCCATATAAACAGATGGAACCATTTTCATGCTTCTAAGACAATGAGGGCTGATGTTATAACAACTGTTGTATTCATATTGAACAATTTGTATAGTCTATCACTTCATAACTTGTCCTGCACCTGTGCTATAAATGCGAGAATAAATTACACTTTAAAATATATTAAAACAGAAAATAGTTGTTTTAATTGTAATACTATTTCACAATATTACTGCTTTACTGTATTTTTTGATCAGCTGAATGCACAATTGGTGAACCTAAGAGACTTCTTTCAAAAACATTAAAAAAAAAAAAAAAAATCACATTGACCCCAAACTTGAATGGTAGTGTAATATGCTAAATCATTTTTATCATTTTTTTGTTAAACAGTTCATTGAAACACACTTTTCATTAGAAAAGATTTGTGGAAAGACTTCCCATCACTAGTAATGAATGCTAACAACAAACATGAGCACATGGATGAAAAACAGGGATGGCCATGCTAAAATGTAATTATATCCATATAAACAGATGGAACCATTTTCATGCTTCTAAGACAATGAGGGCTGATGTTATAACAACTGTTGTATTCATATTGAACAATTTGTATAGTCTATCACTTCATAACTTGTCCTGCACCTGTGCTATAAATGCGAATGAAACCTCAAAATCAAGCAGCTTGTTGAGTACTATTATTAAGCAATTAGATATACAATTTTTGCATGGTGGGCAAAAACATATCAAATATTTATTGAAGGAGGGACCCGAGTCAGATCTAGAAACCAAAATATAATTGAGACGTGAGGGCTGGCTTTTTCTGTGGCTGTGGTCTTTTTTCTGTGAAATCTCTACTGATTTTTAATAAGTAAACAATATTGTTAGTAAGATAACAATTGAAGCAACTTGAGTTTACCCGATTATCCATTAAAAAAGAATGCTAAAATGTGAGTATCAAACAGGATACATCAGGTTTTTGAAGATTGTTTATTTGTACATCTCTAAATTATCAATGTATTACCTGTATCATAAAACTAAGCATTTAAATATCAGCAACTGTGCCAAATTGCATATTTTTACTCAGTTTGGGCCTCTGAAAAAAAATGTAGTTCCATAGTTCCATATTCTTCTGTATCATACTATAGGTGCCATAAAAGCCTTATGTATCAAAAAACACATACAAACTTTATTTAATAATTTTTTTATATTTTGTCTAAAGGTTCAACAAACCATTCCCTTAAAAAAAAAAGTGGGGTTGGGTTATAGACCTATATCTACAGTAATTGGAAACGCACCTGAGCACCAGGTTTGGTCAAATGTTCTTAAAGGGGTCATATGATGCTGCTAAAAAGAACATTATTTTGTGTATTTGGTGTAATGAAATGTGTTTATGCGGTTTAAAGTTCAAAAAACACATTATTTTCCACATACTGTACATTATTGTTTCTCCTCTATGCCCCGCCTTTTTGAAACGCGTCGATTTTTACAAAAC
>NW_015648505.1:862439-869172 GCF_001515625.1 Sinocyclocheilus rhinocerous
GGGTTAGAGTGAGCAGAGGCGGGTGGGCTTGAGAACGGCGCAGCCGGCGATTTCGACGATGGAGCGTCCGGAAGGACATGTGACGACCCCGGGCTGGACTTCGCTTCGTCCACAGTGAAAGCTGATCCGGTGATCCACAGCACTAAGTTGATGTATTTCCTCAGCGACCAGGACGGATCAGCTCTAGGCATGACGAAGCGGATATCATCCTCTTTTGGAAGGTCAAACAAAGTAGTTTCGCTTTCACAACGAAGCACACAGCATCTTCACGACATGGCTGCAGCGTCAACAATACTACAGCGTGAATAAAAGTTACGCCTTCTTTCTTTTGCGTGAACATTTGGGCGGCGTTATTCAAATCTTCCCACATAGTGAGGTAGAAATGTGTGGGCGTGTTAGAACGAGCCGTTTTAGGAGGGTGTGGTTAACTCTTAAATTTTATAAAGAATATCTCTTTGGTTTTGAGACTTTAGTGTTTGCAACTTTACAGATCTTCTTTATGCACCAAGAGCTTGTAACACTCCAAAGAGAAAGGAAAAATTGAAATCGCATCATATGACCCCTTTAATGAAATGTTGGGAGTGCTGCTTTTCCACTTCTGGGACAAATCACAGTGCTGGAGACATGACATCAGTTGTGATGTGTTTGCCGCATCTCTTATTTATGACACACGGGCTGTCAATGCTTTAAATCATTGATTAGATCACAGATCCATCTTTGTAAGTAGTGCATAGGTTAGTGGATTTTAGGGTGGATTTTCACCCTCATGTCACCCTCAAATTCAGATCAACCGGTTCAATGTAAATAAGGATGGTGTCATGTAGAGTAAAGACTTTCTGCACTTTTGTCAGGCTTTCATTCTGTTTTGTTCTGGTTCAGTTGGCAGGGCATGTTCATTCAACAGTGTGTCTGAATAAACAACATCCTGAGAGTACTGCTAAAAGCACAACGTCAAAAGTTTACCTGCATTTTGTTTTCTTTTGATACAGGGTGAGTAGGGACCGAGAAGAAAAGACACACAAAGAGTTTCTGTGTATATAAAAGAAGTTTTTAAATCACCTCAGACTGTTCTTCGGCACGTGCGACCTCCTCCTGGAGCAGATTGTGGGCAGTCTGCGGGCTGTGCTTCTCCGTGAAGGCCTCTGGAAAAGCACAAACATTTAATCTCAGTCAGTTTCAATTCTCAACACGACACTGGCCCAGAATCGCATTGAACATCACTATGAGAGATGGGAGCAAAAATTCATTTCTATAGATATTACTGTGACTCTGCAGTGCTTCAGTTGCCCTGCTGCAGAGTCTACAGCCCTACAGCAAAAACTGTGAAAGACAACACACAAAAATATGTAGATAATAAATAACCTCCTGTTACATAGAGTGAGTGAATGATTCTTTTAGTCTGTTTTCAGTTAACTGGTTAAACAGATTCACAAAATTTCTCAATCACTCAAAGAGTTACTGAGTTAATAACTCACTTATCAAAATGAGCTCTTATTGATATGTGTAGGTAAAATGTTTTATACTCTATATTTTACCTTATAATTATTATCAGTGGACTAAAGGTCTGTTCACAGCAATATGACAATTTGCGAAAAATCTAATAGTCGACGAGAAGAGGCTTGGTCAACCAAAATTGTATTAGTCGCAGAAAAAAAATGTAAAAATCCACAGGCGAAGTCATGCACTCCGTGACGGACAGATCGTTAACGGCTGGTCTTTGTAGTAATACAATACATCGGGCAGGACATCCAAACGCTTGCCTATCATTCATCGACCTTAAATGTGGCCTATCATCTCAAATATGTTATTAGTAGCAATTTTACATGGCCGCATAATCTAACATTAGCCTAGTGAAATGTGCGCTATTCAAGTGTCAGATGGAGGCACCAGTGCGATCATTTGCTCTTAAAATACTCCCTCATTTTTGGTCATACAGATAAGAGTAATACATCTTTTGAATTTGTAAAGACTACGTTTATTTGTGTGCACTCACAATAACAACAAAACATTGCGCTTTTGTAAAATAATGAAAGCAAACAGGATGTGCTTTCTGCCGTCTCGGTCTCCGTGAACTTGAGCGCGAAACTCAGTGTATATTTGCCTTATAGACATGAAAAATATATCTATAGAGAGTGAAATGTTTACTTTCAAATGAACCAAATCAAATGGAAAACAAATATTCTCAGATTATGTAATCCATATGAAACATACAGACACATTCACTAAGATGACGAAGATGATGAGTCAGTGTCACTGACAACGAAGAAAGCACTAGTTCATCAATAAATTATTAAAATGCTAATGCTGACACATTCATAATCATTACTTCTGCTGGTGTGCTATACGTGGCATGCTTTATGTGCGCTTGAAGCGCTTAGTAGGCTTTGAAAGCAAATAAAAGCTCATTATTATGATTTTAAATGGTTACTACTAGTCGACCAGAAAAATCTTTAGTTGAGGGCAGCCCTAGAAAAATCAGCAGACGGGCTGAATGAAAATGCAATTTTACTCTCTGACAGTAGGTGGAAAAGAAATCACTCTTCATTAAAACAAAAAGGTTGCACTGACGGAATGCAAATGTTTTTAGCAATGAGGAGCATGTTTCTTTGAGTTGTGTAGTGTATTCCCAACTTTTGACGACGTGCGAATCTCTGTATCAGTCTGAACAGTAGTTTATTCAAATCTTGTCCTGAATTCGTTTAAGTATGAACATACATTGTGCTTAGAAGAAAAAAAAATCTAGAACACATTTACTTATATAATCACTAGTAAACAGTAAATAGCTGAAGATTGCCATCCTTGAGTTGCTAGTGCTGAAAAACATTAAAGTTAACTAGGCATAATTTAATGTTTTTTTCCCCCATTATCAACAACTGAAACAGTTTCATTAATTTCAGTTAGAGTGAAATGGACAATTTTTTTTTTTTTTTTTTTTTTTTTATAAAAAAAATTTTAACAATTTTCAAGTTAAAAACGTCCTGACTGAATCAAGCGAGCAGTGAGTTAAAAGCTTGTTCACTAAGCTGTCTGTCAGAAACTGTTACACGTTTGAACGTGCAAGCTTGCATGAGATTTGAGAGGTATGTATGAGAGGATGATTTCCAGAAAAAAAACTTACATTTCTGTCTGTTATTCACATAAAGCTATTACGTGTCCTCAGTAGATTGAAACATGCAACGACTACTTTTGAGGTCTTTTAGGTGCATGATGCAATAAATGGCACATTAGTACTATATATATAAAAAAACAACATCAGCTGATAGCGTCCCGCTGCACAAACAGAAATGCGGTCTCTCGGGGGCTGGTGACTGTGTGCCAACAGGACAAAAGAACATCGCAACAGTGTGTGAAAACATTGCGAGTGTGTTGAGTCTTGTGTAAAGTGTGGGACTGAAGCTGCACTCAGGTCTCTTCACAGTGTTATTGCAGGGCCCTGAGGGTGAGGGTGGATGCAATCACTTTCTGTTAGCTCATGTCCACTGATGAGAGTGAGGGGCTCGGACCCTCTAAATGTTGTGCTGGGGTTGCTGTGGCAACCGGCAATTATGCTAATGTTCAGATGTGTTGAGTCCACAGGGGATGTGAAAAGCTGAGCTAGTGGCCATCGAGGGCACAGACAGGTCACGGCAATGACACCATTAGCGCTTCAATGAGCCAGAGCTGCTCCCTTGAACATACCTCCATTACAGGATGGAAATACTCCTGAGAAAATGACTGGGTAGCTACCATGGTAAAATGAAGGTATCAATTGGTAATTATAATGGTAATGTATGATTGTTCACCATTTAAATGGTACTCCAACACTTAGAAAATAAAGTTCATTTTAATAAGGTAAAAAAAAAATGTTACATAAAAAAAACTACCATTTATACAGTGAAAAATTACAGTATGTCATTTAATTTTAAAATGTGTGAAAATTTATTATTCAAGACGATAATGTATGCACTTTTACAAATTTTTTAGCAGTATAAAGTATTAATCAGTTTAAAATGTAGAATGAAATCAGTATTATATTTAACAAAATATTACATACATGTACTTTTAAAGTAAAAGTAAATAATTTGTTAATATGTTTTACAATGAAAAACAACAAAATAGGTTATTGTAAATTGCCAAAATGTTCAATTTTCTCACCACAAAAAAAATAACAAATAAAAATAAAATAAAAATAAATAATAATAATAATAATATATATATACACATACATTATATATATATATATACATACATTCAACACACGTAGAGAACGAGTAGATGAACAGACAAACTGAACAGACTAGAACTTTTAAACACAGGGCAATCAGGGGAACACAGGTGACAGCAATGGAACATAATCAAACTAAACGAGGACAGGAACATGACCAAATAAGGAAACAGAGGAAGGACTACGGGGGCAAAACAGGTCCAAAAGTCTGACATTTCGCCCCCTCCCAGAAGGTGCGTCCTTGTACCGTAACAACAAGGGAGGCATAGGTGGGAGCTTGGGAGGAGGCTCAGGAGGAGGACTGACACCCGGGAGGGGGCCGGCGGACAGAGACCAGGGAGGCGACGAAGGAGGGAGGAGCCAGGGAGGAGACAGGAGGGGCACAGCAGGACCCAGGCGACAGCCATGATAGCGACCCAGGGTGGAGCCAACGGAGGGAGGAGCCATGGAGGAGGAATGACCGCCGACTCCAGGGGGCCGACCAATAGCGGGGGAGCAGGTGGCGGAGGAGGCCGAGGTGGAGACGGAGAGCCAACGAGCCAGGGGGATGCCGATGATCCGGGGGGCCAGGGTGGAGCCGAGGGCTCTGGCGACCAAGGCGGAGGCAGAGATCCGGAGATCCGGGGTGGAACCAGAGCGACTGAGAACCAAGGTGGAGGTGGTGGGAGGAAGGAGCCCAATGGAGCCGGTGGGACAGAGCGACAAGGCGCAGCCAGAGGAGAGGAGTCCAGAGGCGATGGCGGGTCCGACGCCCGACCAAGGTGGCGCCGGAGGGACGAGGGAGCAAGGTGGAGCTGATGGATCGGTGGGTGATGGTGGAGGCGAGGGAGCTAGGAGCCGAGGTGGAGCCGCTGGGTCTATGGGCCGAGGCGGAGTCCGGGCCTCGGAGGCTGGAGACGGAGGTGAGGGATTCTCCAGCCATGGCGATGCTGGAGGATGGCAGACCCGCGGAGCTCGCACCCTAATGATGGTGGGCTGAGGGCGAGCAGAGGGGCTGCCAGACGACAGCGGTGGCGGAGGCAGGAGCGGGTGGGAGGCCGGGCATTTGTGAGCCTCCGGGCATTCAGGGCTAAACTCTGGATCGGGAGCCCCCTCTAGGTTGAACATGGGAACAGGATGGCGCTCTGGTAGAGCGGACACTTGAGGGCGCTTTCAAGGAGCGGGCACTGGAGGGCGCTCTGGACTGGATTCGGGGAATGGAGCCCTCTCTTCTTCGGTGTGGCACATTTGCCGCGCCATACTCAGCTCACCCTCAGCTGTGGTGCAGGGGGCAGAGCTCCTCTCCGCGCTCACACCGTCCACAGCTTTCTCCCTCGTGGCTAGCATTGTCACCGGCTCTCGCACCTGGTCTGACGGATTGAGCTCCACGTCCGGGGCGATCCTCCGCTCAGTCGCTCAGCTTTGCGCTGGCTCGCCGACCGCTGGCGATCTGCTCGCAGTGTTCAAGCTCGCGTCATAGAATGAGCAGTGCGCGTGAGCTGGAATAGTCTCGAATGGTCCTTGAGAGATCTATCCCCCTGCTCCAGCAGGAGGAGGAGGAATTCCGGGCGGGTGTAGGGATCCATAACAGGAAACACAACGGAAACAAAAACACTGAGAGAAAAACAAGAAAACAAACGGAGAGGAAAACACGGAGGTAACTGTGTTCGTCAGGTCTTCTGTCACGTCACGCTGTTGAGGAAGCACGCAGGAGGCATGAGTAAACGAGAACTGTCTTTAATCAAGGCAACTCAGGAGATAATCCACAATAGGAGCTTGAGCCAACACACGTAGAGAACGAGTAGACCTGACAAACACAAACTGAACAGACTTTTAAACACAGGGCAATCAGGGGAACACAGGTGACATCAATGGAACATAATCAAACTAAACGAGGACAGGAACATGACCAAATAAGGAAACACAGGAAGTATTACGGGGGCAAAACAGGTCTAAAAGTCTGACAATATTATACATATACTGTATACCGTTCAAAAGTTTGGGGTCAATAAGATTTTTAAGGTTTTTAAGAAATTAATACTTTTATTCAGAAAGGATGCATTAAAGTGATCAAAAATTGCAATAAAGACCTTTTTTAACAAACAAACAAAAATAAATAAATAAACAAAATATGAAAAAGTGAACTTTTTTAATTTGAAGATCAGGGTAAATTGAACTTATTTTGTCTTCTTGGAAACATGTAACTATCTTAGAGCAGTACTAAATGAAAAAATATAATATTTAGGCAAAATAAGAAAAATTTACACATCTCCATTCTGTCAAAAACACAAAAAAACACAGCTGTGGATCATTCAGGTAAGAACACAGTATTAAAAATCAACTTTTGAACAGGATCATTTTAATAAATTCCACTATAATTTTCTCTTGTGGAGTATATGTAAACATCTTTTATGTGAAATATCTTATTCAGGTCAGTACTAAATAAACAATAACATGCATTTTGAATGATCCCTCTTATTTTGGTAAAATAATTAACATTTTGCAGATTCTGAATGTAAACTTTTGACCTCAACTGTATATATATATATA
>NW_015648505.1:873592-874509 GCF_001515625.1 Sinocyclocheilus rhinocerous
CAGGAGATAATCCACAATAGGAGCTTGAGCCAACACACGTAGAGAACGAGTAGACCTGACAAACACAAACTGAACAGACTTTTAAACACAGGGCAATCAGGGGAACACAGGTGACATCAATGGAACATAATCAAACTAAACGAGGACAGGAACATGACCAAATAAGGAAACACAGGAAGTATTACGGGGGCAAAACAGGTCTAAAAGTCTGACAATATTATACATATACTGTATACCGTTCAAAAGTTTGGGGTCAATAAGATTTTTAAGGTTTTTAAGAAATTAATACTTTTATTCAGAAAGGATGCATTAAAGTGATCAAAAATTGCAATAAAGACCTTTTTTAACAAACAAACAAAAATAAATAAATAAACAAAATATGAAAAAGTGAACTTTTTTAATTTGAAGATCAGGGTAAATTGAACTTATTTTGTCTTCTTGGAAACATGTAACTATCTTAGAGCAGTACTAAATGAAAAAATATAATATTTAGGCAAAATAAGAAAAATTTACACATCTCCATTCTGTCAAAAACACAAAAAAACACAGCTGTGGATCATTCAGGTAAGAACACAGTATTAAAAATCAACTTTTGAACAGGATCATTTTAATAAATTCCACTATAATTTTCTCTTGTGGAGTATATGTAAACATCTTTTATGTGAAATATCTGGAAACATGTAACTATCTTAGAGCAGTACTAAATGAAAAAATATAATATTTAGGCAAAATAAGAAAAATTTACACATCTCCATTCTGTCAAAAACACAAAAAAACACAGCTGTGGATCATTCAGGTAAGAACACAGTATTAAAAATCAACTTTTGAACAGGATCATTTTAATAAATTCCACTATAATTTTCTCTTGTGGAGTATATGTAAACATCTTTTATGTGAAATATCTTATTCAGGTCAGT